>NW_018405595.1:1408135-1440682 GCF_002113885.1 Mizuhopecten yessoensis
ACCCGGTAGACACCAAAACAATCACAAAATACCCAGTAGACACCAAAACAATCACAAACAACCCAGTAGACACCAAAACAATCATAAACAGCCCGGTAGACACCAAAACAATCACAAAATACCCAGTACACACCAAAACAATCACAAAATAACCAGTAGACACCAAAACAATCACAAAATACCCAGTAGACACCAAAACAATCACAAAAAACCCAGTAGACACCAAAACAATCATAAACAACCCGGTAGACACCAAAATAATCACAAACAACCCAGTAGACACCAAAACAATTACAAAATACCTAGTAGACACCAAAACAATCACAAACAACCCAGTAGACACCAAAACAATTACAAAATACCTAGAAGACACCAAAACAATCATAAACAACCAGGTAGACCCCAAAATAATCACAAACACCCCAGTAGACACCAAAACAATTACAAAATACCTAGTAGACACCAAAACAATCACAAACAACCCGGTAGACACCAAAAACAATCACAAAATACCCAGAAGACACCAAAACAATCACAAAATACCCAGTAGACACCAAAACAATCACAACCAACCCGGTAGACACCAAAACAATCACAAAATACCCAGAAGACACCACCTCAATCACAAAATACCCAGTAGACACCAAAACAATCACAAACAACTTTAACCCAGTAGACTCAAAAACAATCACAAACAACCCGGTAGACACCAAAACAATCACAAAATACCCAATAGACACCAAAACAATCACAAACAACTTTAACCCAGTAGACTCAAAAACAATCACAAACAACCCAGTAGACACCAAAACAAACACAAAATACCCAGTACACACCAAAACAATCACAAAATCCCCAGAAGACACCAAAACAATCACAAACAACTTTACCCCAGTAGACTCAAAAACAATCACAAACAACCCGGTAGACCCCAAAACAATCACAAACAACTTTAACACAGTAGACTCAAAAACAATCACAAACACCCCAGTAGACACCAAAACAATCACAAACAACTTTAACACAGTAGACTCAAAAACAATCACAAAATACCCAGTAGACACCAAAACAATCACAAACAACTCAGTAGACACCAAAACAATCATAAACAGCCCGGTAGACACCAAAACAATCACAAAATACCCAGTAGACACCAAAACAATCACAAAATAACCAGTAGACACCAAAGCCATCACAAAATACCCAGTAGACACCAAAACAATCTCAAACAACCCAGTAGATACCAAAACAATCACAAAATACCCAGTCGACACCAAAACAATCACAAACAACCCAGTAGACACCAAAACAATCACAAAATCCCCAGTAGACACCAAAACAATCTCAAACAACCCAGTAGATACCAAACCAATCACAAAATACCCAGTCGACCCCAAAACAATCACAAACAACCCAGTAGACACCAAAACAGTTACAAAATACCCAGTAGACACCAAAACAATAACAAAATACACAGTAGACACCAAAACAATCATAAACAACCCAGTAGACACCAAAACAATCACAAAATCCCCAGTAGACACCAAAACAATCACAAAATAACCAGTAGACACCAAAACAATCACAAAATAATCAGTAGACACCAGTAGACAACAAAACAATCACAAACAACCCAGTAGACACCAAAACAGTTACAAAATACCCAGTAGACACCAAAACAATCCCAAACAACCCAGTAGATACCAAAACAATCACAAAATCCCCAGTCGACACCAAAACAATCACAAACAGCCCAGTAGACACCAAAACAACCACAAAATACCCAGTAGACACCAAAACAAACTCAAACAACCCAGTAGATACCAAAACAATCACAAAATCCCCAGTCGACACCAAAACAATCACAAACACCCCAGTAGACACCAAAACAATTACAAAATCCCCAGTAGACACCAAAACAATCACAAAATAACCAGTAGACACCAAAGCCATCACAAAAGACCCAGTAGACACCAAAACAATCTCAAACAACCCAGTAGATACCAAACCAATCACAAAATACCCAGTCGACCCCAAAACAATCACAAACAACCCAGTAGACAACAAAACAATCACAAACAACCCAGTAGACACCAAAACAGTTACAAAATACCCAGTAGACACCAAAACAATCATAAAAAACCCGGTAGACACCAAAACAATCACAAACAACCCAGAAGACACCAAAACAATCACAAAAAACCCAGAAGACACCAAAACAATCACAAAATACCCAGTACACACCAAAACAATCACAAAATAACCAGTAGACACCAAAACAATCACAAAATACACAGTAGACACCAAAACAATCATAAACAACCCAGTAGACACCAAAACAATCACAACCAACCCAGTAGACACCAAAACAATCACAAAATCCCCAGTAGACACCAAAACAATCTCAAACAACCCAGTAGATACCAAACCAATCACAAAATACCCAGTCGACCCCAAAACAATCACAAACAACCCAGTAGACACCAAAACAATAACAAAATACACAGTAGACACCAAAACAATCATAAACAACCCGGTAGACACCAAAAGAATCACAAACAACCCAGAAGACACCAAAACAATCACAAAATACCCAGTACACACCAAAACAATCACAAAATACCCAGTACACACCAAAACAATCACAAAATACCCAGTACACACCAAAACAATCACAAAATAACCAGTAGACACCAAAACAATCACAAAATAATCAGTAGACACCAGTAGACAACAAAACAATCACAAACAACCCAGTAGACACCAAAACAATCGCAAAATACCCAGTAGACACCAAAACAATCATAAAAAACCCGGTAGACACCAAAACAATCACAAACAACCCAGAAGACACCAAAACAATCACAAAATACCCAGTAGACACCAAAACAATCCCAAATACCCAGTTGACACCAAAACAATTACAAACAACCCAGTAGACACCAAAACAATCACAAAATACCCAGTAGACACTGATACAGTAAATCAATAACCCAGTAGACCCTAAAGTAATAAAAAAAAAACATCAGACTCTTCAATGACAGGGTTTTGCAAACTTCTACAAACAAGAGATCCAATGAGCTCAATCGTTATCTTGATTGATATAAATCATTTTCAATAAAATGGCCTTCTCTGAAATGACCCTGTGCTGTTGATACATGTAGGTAGTAAAACCCTATACAATCTATCAATCTTGAAAATAGGTCATGGTCATTTGATTGAATAATGTTGATCATCATGGGGGGGGGGGGGGGAGTAGTAAAGAGATTGAAGCTTTTAATGCAATGATGTGTACCTCCTGACCATGAATGTTGTCCAACGTCAATCGTTTGAACACTCTTGATATTTCCTCAATCGACAAGACAATAAAGCATTACTCCATGCCTCATGTTGTGTGGTCTCGTGGTTCTATAGAAGAAGACGTTTAACGTTTCTATCACATTTGATCTCTTTCATCTTCTTTGGAGGCCTTGGGCCCTTTGCTCCACAACTATCATTCCTGATACACGTACTTCTGTAAAAATAATCTTGTGAAGTGTTTAATACAATTCCCCTACAGACCTTGGATGAATAATTTATTTGAACGTATATCATTCTCCTCTCCCCAAGAAAACTAGAGGCAAATTCTTATCATGACTTTAGACAGGCCCTGTGGCATCTTTTGAGGGTTTTTAACACATTTGCCTCGCATGACCTTAACAGTAGGTTACGGTAATTCATTTTGACCCTGTATTCCACAATTGAGATACAAAAACGTATGTCTAGGCCTGATGGTTCTATAGTAGAAGTTGTCTAATGAAAAAGTACACTGGAAACAGGCTTCGGCATCTGTCTTATTCAATTCAAGACGCAGGGGGGACTAGTGTGGTTAGTTATTAATGAGGCTGATATGTTACCACTGAGTAATATGTTCCTCCTGGGGAATTTGTTACCACTCATTCAATCATAATCATGTTTGCTAACATCCGGTCAAATAAGAGTTATTAATTAATTGTGGTAAAAAAATAAAGTTTATATCTATATACGTTTCGCAACAAGAGCCCCGATATGGACGAAAGTGCTAGCGAATTGCAGTCTTCGTGTTTTGTAATATATATAAGTTAGGCCTATAAAGCCACAGTTTATGTTTCGAACAGGTAAATGTTCCATACATGGGCGTCAAATGTAAACATCAGATCGGGAGTATATTGTATATTGTACTTGCAACAAATCAATAGTTTATTTAAACGTATTTCGTTGGTAAAGATAACACACAATGGAATGTTCAGAACGTATCTGTCTACAATATTCCAAAACAAAATCATCACCAACACATTGGGGTTTATAAATATATACATTTTGTATACACATATGAATATAAATGTAATATACAAACGAATGCAGTTCATCTGTATCAGTTAACCGTCGTCTGCCATGATAAACTAAAGTTAATTGTACAGAGTATATTTATTCTAAACCAGTCACAAGGTCACAATTATAAACAACGCTGCAAGGTAACAAATTACATACTGACCTGGATGTAGTGTGGTTGCGTGACAACCAGAACGAGGCAGAGGGCATTGAGGATACCACTAGAGTGAAGTGTGAAGAGAGAAAGGTCAAGTTCGGAACGTCTGTAAAAAAATGCTTAGACTTGCATTACCTGAATAGTGGATTATTTAGGGAGAAAAAATGCATTTACGACTGCAAAAAATAACTCTCAAACAGATTGATACAACTGTTTAACAGAGTTGACCGCTACGTGATGCTACCATTCCGCGTAATTCCTCAATTAATACGTGTCTGGCATAGAAAGAACATGTTACAATCAATCAAAATCAATAAACGATTCATTAGAGTGTCACATGTTAATACATACACAAAATAAGTACATGTCACAAGTTCAGGTAAGACCATATTAACGCACTGCCATTACTGATTTAAGAGACACTTACTTTACATGTACCTTAAATACCTTACACGACTTGATGGTTATAAGGACTGCTCTGTTCAGATACCGGCGATATACTACACTTACCTTGACAGACACATGTTTATAACTTAGTCATCGACTGCTGAAATACAATTGTAATCAAGGATCGTTGATTCAAAAATAAATCTAAAACCAAAATCTACATTGCTGATCTCTTATCGTGTTTATTACTTTGTATAAAGGTTGGTCGTGAGCCATCCAATCCTTGTTAATTACTAGAAGCCATACGCCTGTTAATGTCGACAGAATCTGTCTACAATAGAAACCATATCATAGTGATACATTTCACTTGTTCAGTAAACGTGATGAATGGTTTAAATCGTTTTTCTATCAGAATCACTGCATCGCCTGAAAAGTCAACATTGTTTCTTAAACCAGAGAATGGGACGAGCGAATTTTATACCTCAATTTGATGCTTTTATCTCTCGCACCAGACCAGTGTGATTTCCTCTTGGCTTCAGTTTATTTAGATCCAATACGCGATAGTTGTTGGAGTGTAAAATATACAGTAGATCCGGCAGATAGACTCTGTCGTTATTCCGCGATCGGTCGACGGTGTGGAGGTGACTGCTTGTTTATTTCTCCACTAGTCCTCAAGGCATTATAAGCAGATCAAGATTGCTTCCGACTTACTGGCATTGCACCGCTGTAATGTCATGTTTAAGCTTCGATTAGGACAGCAAAACATCCCATCCTGATCATCAATATGTTTGGAAACTGTTTGCTGATGTGTGTTCTGGTGAAAACGTTTCAAACCGATGACTATTTTCGGTTCACTAGTGTGCTTGGAATGGTTTTATAACAAGCAAGGTGGTAGAAACGTATTGAAGCATCGACGTGTTTTTCTCCTCAATGGTGTGCTAGGGAGGTGTTTACTCTATAATAGCATAGGGTGAAAACATTCCAGTGCTCTGGATGTTTTTATGCATCACTGATAGCTAGACAAAAGATGTTCGTGTATTGTATTTAGATAGAATGAGAGACAACATTATGGGGAGCAAAAGGCGCGGCTTAAGTGTTTTGTTTTCACATTTTACATTGCATCATCAAAGTCATTACCTAACATGGAAACCTAAGGTTTTCTGAAATAAAAAAATAAAAATATTAACAATTCGCATCAATGACGGTATCCGGATGTGATTTTCTTGACATTTAGTCAAGGTCGTGAATATGTTTGGAGCCTCCGTAAAGCTTTTGATAAAACAAATGGTCTGACCTAGATCGTTAAAAGCGTCCTAACGACATTGAACTTGTCATTACCGGTAAATCAGGGACGATTCTGGGGGAATTAAATGATTTATTTATAGTGTAAAGAAATCTGATTTCTCTGCACGTCTTCAAAAAATATGTATCTTAATAATTGATTGTTATATGGATATAATCGATGAATAATATCGATATTGTTATCAAGCATGCGAACGACGCTGATGTATTTTCCTTTTTTTTCAAAACGCCCCAAATCAGGTACACTTATATTAACAAACAAGATATTGTTAGTAACAAGAAGGAAATCAATCCAGACGGTGTGACAAAATGTAGGTAAGTCAAGTGAAGAGTCGATCGACCTCAAGGTGTGAATAGCTTTAAGTACATCGGCACTGAAATTGTCTTGAATAAATATACCTTAATGTAACCTGAGGATGCTTCTCAGATATATACCTAAAAGTTGGAGTTGATTGACTCCATTTTATCTGCATATCAATTGCATTAGACAAAATATACCAGATCTGAAATCGAGGTAATGTGTAACGTTTGATTTGAATTGACTTGAAGGCACCTGCATACCTGCAACTTGGATTAATGAGAGGTTACTTAAATGCATGTAGCAGCTATCTGCTGGTTGTGTTTATCTGGGAGTAGACACCTACACATGAGAAGCTATATAGCTCTATCGTTAACGTTAACCCTACATTGATTACCATGGTCACCGTTGCAAGGACATCTGAGGAGGTGAGTACCGGTTTTTATATAGAAGTTGAGAAACACAATATGTATGTGAGTCAGTCTGTACGATTGCCTTGTTTATATATTTACATGTAAAACCCGTTCAATAGGCTGTTAAGGAGTTGAATCATAATTTTGGATTCAAATAGTTTGAAGCAAAACAATGCCGTTTATGTGACTTTCATTGAGAAATAATTCAATTTTGTCTGATACAAACATCGTTCATTAACTCTGCTATGAAAGTGTGTTTGTCTTTATAATGAAATTAACAGTAATACCGTGTGTTCCGTTTATGCTTGTACATGCATACAATGTACCTAAAATTCTGCGCACACTTTTTTTTCCGTAAACCGCTGTGTGGGCTGCTGTAAGATGACGTTAAATGTTCCATACTATAATCAAGTACTTGACTCCACTGTGTTGTTTATTTAGACACCTGTGTTTATTTATGTGTTTCACAGGCGACCATCTTATATATAATCACTGACACGCGAGGTGCAGTTTCAATATCGGTAGAACAATTGAACAGCCCTGCCGAAAGCCATTGTTTTGAGTAAAACAAGTGGATTTTCAGCTGTTCACTTTGATTGATAGATTGTGTTGAATATGATGTGTGAATGTAAGTCAAATATCATAGGAGATAAATGACGTGTACATATTATCTATGTGATGAATGAACATAATTATTTTGAACTGAATGTGAATATCAGTTAGTTTAAACAATATTTTTATCCAGTAAGACAGCAATAATCGTACAAAATATATACTGAAATAGGGATTTGACAGCAAGCTTACAGCTTATATAAATCATCTCCCTTAAATATCCCCGAATATCAGTTGAATATCATATGCGACTTAGTAATGAATAATGTGTAAACTAATATAAGTAAATAGTTTATAAGTATTCATTGAATTGAGTGTGAATATCAGTTGCACGTCATCTATGCGTAACGATACGTGAAAACATATAGGATATGGTGAATTATACTTGACGTATGGAGCGAGAGTATGAGTATCAGTTATATATATGATATATGAATATGAGTTGAATGTGAACATATGAGTTGAATGAATGTGAAACTCAATCATGAATTTGATATTGCTCTTTGCTGAATATTCTTCAAATTGAATTAGAGGGGATATAACTTGCCATGAAAGTATCAAAATTATAAGAGATGTGTTTAAATAATACTTGTTTGTCCTTACAGAAAAACCTCAACTACATCTAAAGCTTTTTAGATAACTACATTGCACGTGACATTTTTCTTTCGTTTGCTGCAAATTCTTTGAATTGTACAGATATATTTATTAAACAAATTGCACATACAAAGGCCTTAATGATACATTGTATTATAGTAAAAAGTGAAGTTAAGAATAAAAAGCTTAAGATGGAGAATAAAATACAATTATACAGGGTTTCGTTTCGCTCACCACAATGTAACAGCTACACAGTTTAAGTAAGGGTTAATTAAGTCATCACCTTTGAGTGACCCTATAACTGGTATCAATTAATCTGGTCTCGCTTCTTTCACGAAGGGTTAACAAGTCAGGTAGTAATAAACATGATTTACAGAAAACCTATTATGCGTCACTCGTGCATGAACAGCGGGTCTGAATATATAAAAACATCTTTTGGAGCTTCTGCAGATTCGGTGAATAAATACAAAAAATGCTTTATCTCATATGAACATTACAAAAAATCATTTGACCATGAATGCTACGGTATCAGTGTCATTTTTGGGTTTATACTCCTGTCTCGCATACCATGAGATCATCGTACGAAGCAAACACCAATGCGACTTTAGGCTGTTTCGGGAATATCAATTGCACAGACGGTTCTTCTGACACGTCAATAACGGAAATATGAGTTACTAACTACAATTACGAATTTAGAATGTCAATATACGTATTGAACGGAGCGTTTTTATCATGCTTACTGATTTTGGTTAAAATCTCGATCGACATCATACCGACTAGAACGTTAACCACACCTACGTTCGATACCTAATGTGGTGCGGCTAATAGGGATCACTGTATAACCGAAATTTTCTCATCCGTGCTCTCTTTAGTGACATCAAAGACACGAAACTAAATCTGATGCCTCCATTAATATTATTTCTGGTCGTCATATTTACCTTCCGTTTTTACATGCTGTACATGTACTTTTGAGTTCCGGCGGATCTCCCTTGACACCAGTGGTGATCACGTCAGAATAATGTGGTAAAAACATGAGTTATGCGCTGTAATGCCTCTGTGAACAAGGTGTGACGTTTCAGAGTGGTGGCAATGTTAAATGTATGACGTCATAATATAAATTACGTAAAAATCACTGTAAGTAAATCCCGTTGCCACCAAAATTGGCTATATGTATAGCCTTTGGCTGAGGTATCGATCGAAGTTACCAGCTACAATAAGGTTTTTTTTATTTTCAAAACAGTAAATAATCAGAAAAAAATACAACAAAAAAGCTACGGAAGCGGGAGGATGCGTTCGTTTAAAGACACGTCGTAATTCTATTTTTAGAAAAACACACTTTTCTCTTTTATGGAAAGTGCCGACGGTTTCCGATTGTGTATTAAACGCCTTCGTGTTTCACAGGAAATATAGATTTTTGCTCGAACGCGTGTAATGTCCGGACATGACATAATAAGGGATGTAAATATCGTGTAAGCTAAAAAACATTATATTCTGATTATCACTGTGACGTCACTGGTTAATGTCACGCCGTATGTCACTGCCAGGTCGGATCCTGTGCCCATTAAAAAAAAGTATTGTGTTATTTAAATCAAATGGGAAAAATAAGGATATCTGACTATATCTTACAATACCGGTTTGGCATTTAAGTTCCAGTATTTGGATAACATAATGAAATGATATATATAAGACTGAAATCTTTTAAAACACCAGTAGATTTAAATCAGGATATATTGCAACTTACCATTGTAAGTTCTGACGAACTGCAAAAGATATATACAGTGTGCGAGTATAGTACCATGTGTGTATGGTAAATACATATTGATAAAGAGCGGCATGAATCTGAAAAGGTTCATGTGTAGGTCATAGCCGATAGCTTACATAATTCCGAGAATAGAAAGCATTGTTAACGATATTCAGGCAATATTTACACACGTATGTATCCCACTTTAAAATGACCAATCCATCTACGTATCACTTTACACGAAACGCCTGATACTTTGAAAAAATATAGGTGTGTATACTTGTCCTTCCCCTCGTAGGCGGACGTTCAATAACAAGCGTTCTGTTGTAATACCCCAATTTAGACGTTCAACAATATTAAGAAAACATAGTTTAATAGAACAAATAACATAAGAAAGTATCGCACTATCAAAATAAGCAGGCAAGTAATGTAAACAATTACTACAGCTGCTGTTCAATTATTTAAGAAATGTGTTTTACTTGAAAATTGTTTCATTAATACGCATGATTACAAGACAATCGTGCTTTACAAGTGATTGATTTAATGAAAAACGATGGTTCTTAGTCGAGTTTTATCCAAAAACCGAGAGAGTGTTTAAGAATTATAGATGTAAGAGGATCAGAAGTGGCTCGAACTCTGTACCGGTCACCAAACACGTGATAATCCGATCTTAATACGGTTTTCATCTGTCACGTAACCAGAGAAGACTCTGTCAAACTTAAAGCTTCATATCGAAATATATATATATATATATATATAATAAAAAGTGATTAAATGTCCATGTGAAGGAAGTAAATATAGAAAAAATAAAATTAACGACCGACTAAAAAACTAGCTGCTTTCACCCTTCACAGGGCTCTTCAGGTTTATTCAAAAGAGGCTCTTTTGAATAAACCTGAAGAGCCCTGTGAAGGGTGAAAGCAGCTAGTTTTTTAGTCGGTCGTTAATTTTATTTTTTCTATATATATATATATATATATATATATCCATGAATGCTACTTTTGACTAAATTAATTATTGGTGAATGTCATAGTTTTAATAAATAAGTAGCTGGATTTAACAGTAAATTTTACCGAGAAGAGAAGTAACACTGTAATACCTGTTTTTGGACTGTAAAAAGGTTCTCATTTGATTTAGAAATTAATTGCATTTCCACAACAAAAGTCCTCTACACCTGACGTAAATACGGTTAAAATATTCAACTTTCTACGTGTAACGGGAGCGGTTCCAAAAATAACCGTACACTTTAATAGTGTCCTAATTGGTGTATCCAATTACGAATGTCCGGCCAATCTAGGAATGTCCGGCCGAACACTCAATATTGAAAAGCACTTTATTTATAGACATCAAGGGTTTTACCGATAGATAAATGCCCTAAACGTAATCATTGTTTTCTATATTTGGTGTTCAGTGGAAGAGATGTTTATCCTAACCAGATTATATGTTCGCTTCGATTGGCTTTCCTCTTACGCTTATATATCCTGTTTCGGACAGTGCATATACCTTAAGATAGAAACAGTAAGTATTGATCGAATATAAACAACATTATGACGTAAGCAATGGAATCGCTGTTATAGGTTACCGTCGTCCTATCTTGATTGCATTTGGTTTAACCTTGACCTTTTGTAGGTTGACTCATCTCACGCGCCTTGATTAAAGCCCCAGCGGATATGACGGTACACTTGTAATCCAATTACGAATCATGATTGAATACGAAGCTTCGGATGTAAATAAAGTGTTCTCAACAGGTTTTGTTGTCTAGACACCTAGCACATAGCAAGTAAGAAAATGCGTCTATTTTGTCCGGATAGAATGTACTAAACACAACCATTGTTCCCATCCCGTGTTCTATCTCAACTGAACCTCGTATAATTACGACCCATGATTGAATACGAAACTACGGTTGTAAGTGTACCGTTCTCAATAAGCTTTGATGTCTAGACACCTCTCACAGAAAATAAAGGACAATATTGTCGTTTTTTCCCTGGAGTCTACTAAACACAATATGTTTTCTCGTCCTGACTCTCTCTACAGAATCACACGCTTGTACATGTATATCACACCTGAAATAAATTGATCCCTTGAGTCCCTTGCAAATATTCTACGCCGCAAGGCAACCTGGGAGATATCGAATTTAAAAGGTATATGTTTGACAAGAACTGATAATTTAAAAACTGTATTGTGGATTATAAAACGCGTCTCTGGCAGCACATTAACAGATCACTAAAGATTGTTTCCAGCAATATTTCACTGATAGAAAACAGAAAACTTAAAGGTTTATTTTTCTGGTATCGGCCGAAGTTTTGAATTTTCGTCAACATCATCAATGAAATCGAATTCAGTAGAACATTATCAGCAGTTATATTACAAGTACTACCTTTTGTACTTGTAGTTAACTGGACTATCGTTTTTAGGTGTCGTAAAGCAAAACGTTATAGTTGTACGCTTTCACCCAGCTCACTATATTGGTTTCGTTAATATGTTGACTGAACATACCGAAATCAGGTCAATCCTGGCCTGCCTTTAACTTCCTGTTTACATACATACAAAGCACAGTCTCCTAGATCGTTGGATTTGTTTAATTTGGTAGACTGCAATTTTAGGCGGTACATGGCTGTGTCGTTGACAAAAGAAAACATACCAATCTGCGGTTATTTTTTTTTTACATGTTGATAAATTCTCTATTCCCCTCTTTTATAGACTACATTTGTATGCTTTTACAATATCATGATAAGAAATAAAACATACAAGTACATTTATTTGATGACCATGGAACCGGAGAACAGTTCCCGCGAGTTGACCTTTCCGTACACATGGTGAATGTATGACTTTGTTCGAGAGTAAATAATATGTATTACATACATACTACAGTTGTGGGATCGCACAACGTTACACGATGTGCGTTGTGTGCACGATGTGTGCACGGTGTGTGAACGGTGTGTGCACGATGGGCGAACGATAAAAAGCTGAACGATCATTGCTTGCGCACATATGTGCGCACGATAGACGGACGTTGTGCGATAACAATCGTTGTTGGTATAAATTGAGGAATGCCTTAACAATTTATACGGTTTCGTGTTTAAACATATAAACTTGATGTTTACGTATGTTTCTATATTCTAGCAACATCTATAAACTTATCTTTCTGTCTATATATTCTTATATTTAGTAATTGTGTTTTCTGTGTTTCTAAACAAACTTAATCGACACATGTAAAATTACAACACAATCCCGTATACAGGTAAACATAACCACTTTGTACATGAACCTGGACCGTAGTTTTCTCCCCGCCTGGGGCATTTACGTAACTCGTCGGGTAAGGCCGGGGGTGTGAAAATCCAGGTGAAGGGGAGCTATAGGCAAACGAATGCAAATAACAAATACTATTCATTACGGTCAAACGGTATCGCATATCAGCTCTGTGTGTCAGGCACTGGTCAGGTAAAACTCCGGACACTCATAAAATTGTTATTTACCTGTTCTGTTACCTTGGAGCCAAACCCATTCTTGACAGCCTAACGGTCGCTGTAATACTGTGTAACACGCATTGTGAAATTGTATAATCTTGATTATTGTGATGAGAAATTACAGATATATACACAGTGTACATTATCGCATACAAGCCTTCCGTATTTTTGTCATTCCGTAATTTTGATCTAAAAATGATACCAAATCGCACAGTTGTGCGGAGAGAAGCGCACAACGGGGCGAACGATTGCTAAATCGCACAGTTGTGCGCACCATGTGTGGACGATGTGCGGACGGTGTGTGAACGATGTATGCACGGTGTGCGCACGCTATTTTTGGTGCGTTGTGCGGTCCCACAACTGTAATAAATACGGGTTTTTGTATATGCGATACGACATAATTGCTCTAACCCATATCAGCCCTCGCCGTATCACACTTCCCAAAACCAGTATCAGCCCGCAAAACCTGCATCACACCCCTTTTGGACAATTTTCGTTTTTCAATATTTCAAAAGAAAAATAGATCATAAGATAGTAGCTTATATACATGTAAGTAAGAATGTAATAAACAGAATAAAACACGCCTTTTTCCATATCACACCGAGTATCAACCCTCGACCAATACAGCCCGAGGGCCGAGGGTTGATACTGGGTGTGATATGGAAAAAGGCATGTATTATTCTCTATGTAATTAACTGTACTGTGGGTTCAAACGTTCAGTTGGTTTCTTATAAAGTAAGCTGATCGGAAGCTGCGGTGTCGTTGTATAAATTGTATAAAGGGGAATCTATCAAGTCAGCACTCCCCAATGGTCAGGAAACGTGTCCTTCCGGCTCCAATACCATAGAACAATAAAGACTTGAGTCAAATACGTATTGTTTTCAGTGCCAAATAAAGTTGTGAGTTTAGATAATGTACACTGTATTTACATTTTAGATATTCAAACTTCATTTTAAGATTGTTTCAAAATCCTGAAATATAGAAGCTTTCATTTAGAAATGGAGTTATTGGTTCGAAAACAATTTCTTTATTCCGGATATTTTACGATCCCAGTTGTCTGGAATACCGATGCCAGAAATCATTGCCGAAATGAATGTGACGTCAGAGAGGTATGCTACGTCAGAGATGTACTTAAAGCCAGAGACATACATGACGTCAGGGAGGTAGGTGAAGCGAGAGAGGTATATGGCATCATTGAGGATGGTGACGTCAGGGCAATTCGTGGATTTAGAGACGTAATTGACTTCAAAGGGGACGTGACGTCAGAAAGGTAAGGGACGTCAAAGTGGTACAGTTGTGATGTCAGAGATGTACTTGAAGCCAGAGACTTGCGTGACGTCAGGGAGGCAGGTGAAGCCAAAGAATAAGTGAAGTCAGAGTGGTACGTTAAGTTAGATGGGTACGTGAAGTCAGAGAGGTAAGAGAAGTCAGATAGTTACGTGAAGTCGGAGAGAAACATTATGTACGTGAAGTCAGGTACGTAAAGTCAGAGAGGTACGTGTAGTCAGAGAGGTATAAGTGAAGTCAGATGGGTACATTATGTACGTGAAGTCAGGTATGTGAAGTCAGAGATGTGCGTGAGGTCAGGTACGGGAAGTCAGAGAGGTACATTTGTACGCGAAGTAATAAAGGTACGTGAAGTCAGAGAGGTATAAGTGAAGTCAGATGGGTACATTATGTATGTGAAGTCAGGTACGTGAAGTCAGAGAGGTACGTGAGGTCAGGTACGGGAAGTCAGAGAGGTACGTTTGTACGTGAAGTAATAAATGTACGTGAAGTCAGAGAGGTACGTGAAGTAATAAAGGTACGTGAAGTCAGAGAGGTATTAGAAGTCAGGGTGATCCGTGACGCCATAAAGATACGTCAGAGAAGTACGTGAAATTAGAGAGTTACGTGAAATCAGAGAGGTAAGTGAAGTCAGATAGGTACATTATGTACGTGAAGTCAGGTACGTAAAGTCAGAGGTACGTGAAGTCAGGTACGTGAAGTCAGAGAGTTACGTGAAGTCAGATAGGTACGCGAAGTCAGAGAGGTACATTATGTATGTGAGGTCAGAGAGGTACTTGAAGTTATAAAGGTACGTGAAGTCAGATGTGTCCGTAGAGAGAAAGTGAGTAGATAATCATATAGGCACTATACGTATAACACTTTTATAACGATGTTAATTTGGGAAGTCGATTACTCAATATAGTGGCAATTGTTTAAATAAAGTAATAGAGGAACATCGCAGGGTAGTTTTTAGACGAAGCAATCACAGATCATGTTGGGATTAACGCGTAATTGATTCATACTGAGCAGACTGGAAGGTTGGCTGTCTATATAATACAAACTTGGTTTGAGATACGAAACGAACTATGATTGTATCGTTTGTTACGTCTATCACATTGAAATTTAATAACGACAGTTTGATCACGTGGATTGTCACGGGTATCGGGTGTACAAGGGCAGGGAATGTACAATTGAATTGATTCTAAACCAACCAGTCTTATTTTTAATACGTAAAATTGTGTTCATGTAAGCTAATTAGGAGGCAGTTCCCAAATTGGATCAGTACCCAAATCGGATCACTTTTTGCAAAAATACTTATGAATAAGTTAATGTGTCAACAAATCGGTTATAACAATGATGTAGTCTTAGAATAGATAGCCATGCATCATTTTTTGTCTACAGATGATTAGTTTTTAAGTTCAAATAGCACAAGAAAACGTAATTCAAACTCAAAAGTAAGTGTTTTGCTTACGTTTTTAAAAAATGGCGCGTGCGACGACTATGCATTCTGTTTTGTACTAGGAATAAGTTCACACTATAGAATTACTTTTTGTCATATAAATTCTAAAGCTCATCAGAAAATGTTCATATTCTGGCAGAAATATATTCATTTGAAGCGTAAGATACTGTAAAATTCAAGCCTTGATCCGATTTGGGTCCTGACATTCGCAAAAACCGGAGACGCTGATTTGTAACTTCAGAGCGTTCTATAAATATCACAAGTGAGCCCCGGGTGCTAATTTCGTTTGAGAACACCCAACGATATTCTTCCTTTAATACAACCATAAATGAATACAATTCCTTCTCAGATTTTTCAATGAATTAATAAAAGGATGGTTCGGTGATCCGATTTGGGTACTGTCAACTTAAGCGTGTAAAACGAGACAAAAACAGGCGTTTTTACGAGGACACGTGTTTTATTACAGAATATCATAACACATACACATTCTTTGTTTCCGATATGTTGTCATTCAGGCTTGTAAATGTGACAAAAATAACAGGTAGTTACTAGTAGCAACTGTTAGAGTAACGATGCCATATTGACGGCTAGGCACACGTGTATCTCTAGGAGCTGTTAAAACCTTACCAATGCTATTTTAAATGGCATTATTTCCCCTTTTACATTCCTGTAAGCTGTGAGGAATTCTTTTGTTTCTCAGTTTCACTTGTGTGTCCCCGAGAAAGTTGGAACTAACTTAATCATAGCTATCGTACAAAGCATTGACTGCTTTCGTCGTTTATTACATTGTATCAGAAGATGTTCAGAAATCTTACAAAATCAGAGACAGTTTCCCTTGTACAATGTCGAGTGGAAATAAGTCCTGACTAGACTGGCGCTCTGCCGTTAGAAATAGCAGATACATGTACATATGTACGTTACTAATAATGGAGAGTAAAAATAAAATACCACTTCTGCTTCGTTCAATCAACACAAAAAATGAATGCATTGTTTTTGTGAACATTCTAAAATGTTATTTTAATTACATTTCACCATTGAAAAAGGGGAATTATTAGCATGATGAATCGTGAACATGGCACCAACAGATAACATGTGACTGTGGCTCCAAACAGATAACATGTGACTATGGCGCCAAAAGATAACATGTGATTGTGGCGCCAAAAGGTAACATTGATTGTGACGCCCAAAGTTAACACGGGATTGGGGCGCATAAGGTAACACGTGGCGCAAAAAGTAACCATTGGAACATAGCGCCAAAAGATAACATGGGATTTTTGCGCCAAACGGTAACATGTGGTTGTGGCGCCAAAAGGTAACAATAAATTTCCATTATTAACTCACCGTTAACTTACCGTTGTCGACGTCATATCAGTAGTCTACGACTATTATTGACGCATCTACTGGTGTATCTGGTACACAAATATCAAAATGACGTTGCTCCTCCAATAAGAATTGGCACCAGGCACATAATAATTTATATTTCAACTCTTACTCAAGTTGGACTCAATGCATCCTTAAAACTTGGGTGGATAAGAAGATTTATGAAAAGTCAAGCATATACATGGGCATATGTCCTGTTAGAGGATCATAATCATGAAGTAGAACTCCATTTGTCCAATGCGGGTGACCAATTCTTTAAAATGATGTCAAAAAGAACAAGTAATTTATTTTGGAAGGAAATTTTCCTTATGTTAGCTGAAATAAAAAAAACAAAAACTTTCATCCTCAGGACAAGTATATATTGACAGAGCCATTGTGGTTCAACTCTCTCTTTACCATTGACAAAAAAACAGATTATTGGAGGGATTGGTATCAGAGAGCCATAATAACCGTCCAAGATATGATCGACAAAAATGGAGACATTTTCTCTTATCATGACTTTTGCCAGTTTTATCAGTTTCAACCCCCGTTCACTTCATTTGAAGGATTAAAGGCTTTAGTCAAATCTTCCCTAGTTTGAAAGAGAAGACCAATGTAACTGATACCCCCACTTTTCCATATTTCCTGGAAAGCATAGTCTCCGACAGGTCTGGAAAAAGAGTAATATACAAAACTTAAATTCAAGCATATGGATAAAAAATTAACTATTCATACAAGTTAAAATGAGCATGTGATCTGGGACTAGGAGATGATGAATATTGGTGGAAGAAAACTCACAAAGAGATTTTTAAACAAACAAATGATACAAAACTACGATGGCTGCAATATCGTCTGGTCCATCGAATTTTACCAACCAATATTTTTCTTATTCAGAATTAAGGCGGTGGATTCTCCGCTATGTACATTCTGTAAGGAAGAAAAAGAAACCTATATACATTTATTTTATGAATGTTCAAGGATAATCAAACTTCGAAAGGAGTTAGAGAAGTGGTTTCTCGATAAAACCATGTTCAATTTTAGTATATCGCCAATATCGATACTGCTAGGGCTTCATGGTCGCCATAATGGTATGATTAATATGATGTCGCTGCTGTTTAAGCAATATGTCTATCACTGTAGAATTAAGAAAATTTATGTGTGTTTTGAAGTCTTAAAATCACACATATGTCAATACTATGAGGTAGAAAAGATTGTGTATAAATCAAGAAATGAATACACAAAATTCCTTACAAGGTGGGGAGGATGGCATGCTTTATCCGAAAGGGAGGAACAAAGTAAAATATAAACAAAGTCTTTGTCGGTATGGTAATGAATATTGCACTGATGATGGAAATTGGTCTTGCTGTATGTCTATTCGTCTAAGTGTACTTATCTATAGCAAAAGCTAAGCTAAAAATTAACTTTAATATGGGCGCTGCAAAAAAACTTGGAAGAAACTAGGTGAACAAATTGCTTCAAAATGAACTTGCATATTTTATTTTAGACTCAAAAAAACTTAAAAACCACACTCCTGAAATACACGATTTAGTTACAACGTCAGCTATAGTCACAATGCCTGCACCTGTTTAGAACCATAGAGGGTCAGTAAGGTAGGAAGAGAGCACTGCCTTACTCTTCTATAAATATTGCTGGCCTTGTGAGTTCACTTTAAGGTTAATAACGAATTGCATTTTAATAACGAATTATTGCATTGATGAGGAGTATTTCTATCTGATATTAAAAAATAGTTTAGAGCTATTAAATTTTTATTCTCATAAGTTTTTTTACTCCGTTTAAATACATAGATTTCCTCAAAATTTGCCTTATTTCTGCTAAGTAAAGTAAATGTAGCCCGTTCGCATTGAACACCGCGCTGGCTGTCTGTCAAGACCGTTTCCAACTGGAGGACGGGAGGTAACTCTCATTTCCTTTACCATTACTTAATTGTAACACTCGGATTTTACAATTACGTGGAAAAAAAGCCAATTTTGGAATTTAATGTGACCGTGTGTGAAATAAAAATATGTTCTGAAATCATTTAGATAGGCATCGCCATGCGTTACTGGCAGTAGAGGGTCACCACATGACAGCTCTAAACCAATGAGTTATGGTTATGGCCGAAGGCGCAAGAAGCGAAGCTCTTTTCCGGTAACATGTACGAACAATTGAAGTCATGGTAACGTCGAAATACTTTGCTTCCAAAATCCTTCGTCACGGAAGTAGCTAGTATAGAGTTACCGCGGTCCTATTTTTACAATGCTGTTTAGCTTTGCTACACATTTTCAAAAATGTCTCTTTATTTGATATTTTTTTTCTGTGGTTATGTAAATTCATGACATTAAAAATTATAGAAACTGAAGCTTCTTTCAAATTTTCAGTCTTTTCTTCTCTCCACCCAAACCGTAAGTATATAGTAACTACCAAACCAGACGGAAATCCGGATATGTTTGGGCTATTGTGATTCTCTTTTTACACGATTTAGAGGGATCAGGCAAAGTATATCATGTCGGAAATTAAAATTGGAATTTAATCACCAATATACTTAACTTTTATAATAACAGATAATAACAGTTATATTTGATAAACAATACATCTTCAAATATGAAGTCCCTCTACTGGGCCTCACTCTTTCCGCAACATTACGCTGAGGCCATAGACGGGGCAATTAAATGCAACAGTATCAAATGCATTTTTGTTTTCTCTTGAACTGCATAATTCATTCGAATGTTTTTCTTTACTTGTTATTAATTTTACATTAATTACTTTATCGCTATAAAACGAATAAATAGATATTATTTTAAATAATGTTATTTAGAAAATAAGATTGAAAAAAACAGCATTTAGACGCTTCGCTCGCTTCGGCAATGCCTGTTTTCAAAATGAATGATTTTGCCCAGCAACAGATTCAATTATATTATATATTAAAAAAAAAATACAGGTACATTTTGTATGTATTAAAATTGGTAATGTTATGATTCAAAAAATTATACTATACTATCGAAACAAATGTACGAGCTTCGCTCTCTCGCGGGCATGCTTGAGCCATATTACATATTTCGTCTTTGCGTATTGCAGAGTTATCTTCTCTTGTGAGCAGGTATTGATTGTTAGGTTATTGGTTTGTGTGAGAAAATTACGTCGTTTTCTCAAAAATTGATGACGTTACTCTCACAAACAAATGACGTAACAATCAATACCTGCTCCCAAGAGCAGACAACTCTGCAATACGCAAAGACGGAATAGTAACCCAATCATGTGGTTTAAATAGGTACATTGTGTACTAGTACTGTAGCCGTGATAAATATATTTCTTATTATTTAAAGACAGCACATCGTCGATGTATCTGAAATTGTTGGATTTGGCAAGTTTTACTACGAGTTCTAATAAGCTCATCATTAAGTTCAGCCTCATATAAAAAAAATCACTACAAGTCGGAATAAAGAATGTTCGATCGTCTCTCATCGAGAAATAACGCGAATATGCATTAATCATAATTAAATCGAGATACATGTACACAGGGTTTTAGCAATATTATACACTTTTAAACATGTAAAATTTGAATTTTTGCATCATCATTTTCTGTCGTTCACTTAAATAAATTCAGTAACCTGTATACTCCCTTTGGGAGACAGATTTGTATAAGAAATACGCATTGCCATTTAGCATTAACATGTTCCCCGTCGCTCAAGATCATATTTTTTTTTTTATCCTAATATGTTTTTTTTATAAAACCTTACTCGTCTGCCACACTCGATGCCTTATATGTCAGAACATCGTAATCATATAACGGTATGTCTATAAATACATCTCAGCTGATAGCTGTACTTGTGAGGAAGGTACTTTTAACATCCAGGTTATCATTTGGTAAATATTTTAATAAGTAGTTTAATTTCCGCACGTTTTAGTGCTGAGCACTGTATGACTGTACATGTTAAGCACTTCACGGGCGCGGGCGAACTGTCACTATTCATGTGTATTCTTATGGCGGTTTGTCATCATTAGAGATTATAGAGTGATTCCATAATGTTTGCCAGGAAAGAATTGTCTTTGTTATCCGTGAAGTTTGGACTCAAATATGTATTTGTTCAATATATTCAAATTGTACGGTATCCGTACTACGTGTGATATATAATTATTAGTTTTGTGGTGATAACGTCGTCGATGAGAGATTGTAGGGGAGGGTCGGGATCGCATATAAATGCATAGGAAATCAATATTCGCCGAAGCAGATTCGCGTAGATTTGCTAACGTTAATAAACAGAAAATCTGCAAACGTCGATGCATATGGGAAAGCCGTAAAATTATAAACACAGGAAATTTATGAAATTAGCTACACAAGGAACGGACGAAAGTACATGTAGATACATGTACATATGTACAAATTCAAAGGTAATCCGTCAGACACGTTGTAATTACAGATACACAGGAAATCTCTTAAACACGCAGAAAATCCCCGAAAGAAGATACAAAAGTGAAGGTTCGAGCTACAATGTATACCGGTATCATTCTGTAAGAAAAACACGCATGTGGCTCTCTTTAATGCTTTATAATGCTTGTAATGAAATGTCAGCGACACTTGCTCATAAACGCTCCGGAAATTTGAAATTAAAGATATCAGCCGGTTTCACATATTCGTATACTACATGTATAGGGTCACATCGTGACAAATGTAAAGACTATTGACAGTCAGTTGAGTCACTGCTCCAGAGTCTGGTCCAATTAATTATGCATCTAGGATCGTCTGCCGGAATGGCCTCAATCTACAAATGATAATCTAAAATAGCATGGCGATCACCATGGCATGTGTAATTTCAGTGTTTACCGTGAACAAAACCGATGGCCGAGTGGTTAAAGCGTCTTACTGTCTACGGTCACAATATGGTTCGCAAGTTACATGTATATTGTATATATGTACGTAGGGCACGCGCAGTCAACAGGAACAGGCTAATTTCACCGGGTTCCCCGGCTTTCCTCGCCCACCAAAACCTCGCACATCTTGAAATGATCATCGGACGTAAAACAATCTTATATTTTATAGACTACAATAAAATGTCCCCAAAAAAAACAAAAATAGATTGCGTTGGAAAATAATCCTGATCTCATTGTATTATAAATAAACTTAGTTTAGGAAAAAGATATAATAAGGGGCTCTGCATACCGGAAAACCTGTATATACAGTGGGTACTAGACAAAAA
The DNA here is from genome assembly GCF_002113885.1 of Mizuhopecten yessoensis. NCBI lineage: Eukaryota > Metazoa > Mollusca > Bivalvia > Pectinida > Pectinidae > Mizuhopecten > Mizuhopecten yessoensis. The sequence goes on from NW_018405595.1 coordinate 1,430,739, forward strand.
ATCGTTTTTTACAAGTTTCCGGATTACATGGGTTTATTTTACACGGGTGGTTAATTGTTATAGATCCGGATTTTCACATGTTAAAGCAGGTTACGAGGTATAAATACAGATAAGACGCTTTCTGACTTCAGTAGAGCTAGGTGGATGTTGAACGTCTAAAACAGGTGAGGCAAGAGAGGTAACTCGAATGCAACTAGAAGTATATTATTGGCACGTGTTCATTCATTACTTATAAATTTCAGCAGGTATTTATGTGAGAATAACCATTTTTGGAATGGGTTGGTGGATGATTGAGAAAGGAAAATAGTGTAGTGTATTAAGAAAATGGACAGTAGTTGTGGTTCAAAATATGTGTCTTTAAAATATAGTACACATGTATTTTAAGGCTTCGCGTAAATTGTTTATAATAGCGGTTGTGTCCCTTTACATGTGTAATAATCATGTAAGATATTCAAGGAGCAACTACTTCCTAATTAGAATACGACCGTATTGGCTAAGATTTTTCGTTACTTTTTCACCTTTTAACCACTGGAAAAGAGTGCCTGAGGAGGTACCGCGGAAATAAAATAGAAAGCCAACTAGAGACGAAACACAAATCTAAAATGTTACACTGGGGACTGGGCAGAAGATAAACTGTAGTTTTTGTAATGGCCCTATGCAGAAAAAAACTCTGATACTGCGGTTGATCTCTCATTAGTCGCCTCTTATGATACCGAGTAAAGTGCAGTGTGATGCAACAGGTCTATTAACTCCCCAAGCTTGCCCGCGTTTGATTCCGTGGTAATTTCGTAATTATGATAATAAATGCATGTAAGAACTCATTTTTGAGCCTAAATACATTAATCAAGCTTCCATTTAGTTATTTAACTTTCCCTTCGAATTCGAACTTATATGTCCTATGGACGTGTGGGTGAACGTGTGTATCAACCGAACAGACACCATACATTTTATGAAACTATTGATGTTTTCATAGAAAACAGTGATAATAGTCCAAGAACTTATTGGAAGATTATGCGAATTTTAATTTAAGAAAAGCTAAATTCAGACACACATCCCTTGTTGTAAATGAGATTGCTGTACCTCTTTCGTTTTTATTTAATAAATCCCTAAGTATATGTAAATTTCCTGCTTCTTGGAAACTTGCTCATGGTATACCACTTTACAAGAAAGAGACATGACACTTGGTGGATCTTCCGCCACTTTTAGACTATATGCTTGTGAGGTTCGGAATAATTGTAACGAAAGAGACACAGAAGCTATTGAAAACATCTAGTATGAAGCCGCCAGAATTATTACATGTTTACCAATTTTTACAAGTAAATTTCAACTATATCAAGAATTAAAATGGCGATCCTTAAAAGAACGTAGATTGTTCAGATTCAGTCAGGAAATTCACCAAAGTATCTGGTGTTTCTTCTTCCTCAGAAAGTGTCTGATCTGTCTGCCTATAATCTTAGAAATAGAGCTGAATATCAAATTCCTAACTGTCGTCTTACTCTAACTATGTCTTCTTTTATACCCAGTACATGTAATTTATGGAATAAACTGTCTCTGGAAAAGTGAAATAGAACCACGTGGAAACAGTTTAAAAGTTCTATCAAACCAAATAAAGTACCCCTATATGAAAACATATTTAAAGCGTATGGGAGAAAGGAACGAGAACATTTTACATTGTCGTATACGTAATAATGTTAGTAATCTTAATTATGATTTATTCCGTGTCAGTCTTAATTGACAGTCCATCCTGTAGATGTGGACATACTATGGAGGAGGCTAAACATTTCATTTTGTGTTGTCCAATGTATAATGTACAAAGAAGTTAAATGTTTCAACATTTAATATGGTATACCAGTATTACATTAGAAAGCCTGTTGTTTGGTGATACCTCGTTAGATGTAAACTCAAACAAAGGTAAAAGTAAGCATGTTCAAAAATGTTTGTTGATAGTAAACTGTTTGGAGAGGACATTAATAAGTTGTACGTGTATATCAGCCGAACAGAAACCATATATGTTGTACCCGTGTATCAGCCGAACAGAAACCATATATGTTGTACCCGTGTATCAACCGAACAGAAACCATATATATTGTATGTGTGAATCAACCGAACAGAAACCACATATATTGTATGTGTGTATCAACCGAACAGAAACCACATATATTGTATGTGTGAATCAACCGAACAGAAACCACATATATTGTATGTGTGTATCAACCGAACAGAAACCACATATATTGTATGTGTGAATCAACCGAACAGAAACCACATATATTGTATGTGTGTATCAACCGAACAGAAACCACATATATTGTATGTGTGAATCAACCGAACAGAAACCACATATATTGTATGTGTGTATCAACCGAACAGAAACCACATATATTGTATGTGTGAATCAACCGAACAGAAACCACATATATTGTATGTGTGTATCAACCGAACAGAAACCACATATATTGTATGTGTGTATCAGCCGAACAGAAACCACATATATTGTATGCGTGTATCAACCGAACAGAAACCACATATATTGTATGTGTGTATTAACCGAACAGAAACCACATATATTGTACGTGTGTATCTACAGAACAGAAACCATATCTATTGTACGTATGTATCTACAGAACAGAAACCATATCTATTGTATGTGTGTATCAACCGAACAGAAACCACATATATTTTATGTGTGTATTAACCGAAAAGGAACCATATCTATTGTACGTGTGTATCTACAGAACAGAAACCATATCTGTACGTGTGTATCAACCAAATAGACATCATCTATATTGTGCATGTGTACATATTTTTACGTGTGTATCAACCGAACAGACACAATATATATTGTACGTGTGTATCAACCGAATAGAAACCATATACATTTTGTACGTGTGTATCAACCGAACAGACACAATATATATTGTACACGTGTACATATTGTACGTGTGTATCAACCGAACAGACACCATCTGATATATTGTACAATGCAAGCGCGTATATCTATTACACGTGTGTATAACTTATAAACCGAACATAAAGCTATTGTACGCGTATGCATACCAGTGTGCCAGGCGACAGAAAACATATCTTATGTACGTATTTGTCTATCGATCAAAAAGATTATTACTGTAAGACTACTGAGCAGAAAACAGACATTTTTGGCGGGATGGACGGGTTAGGTGAGACGAGAGAGACAGGGAGAGGAGGAGGAGGAAGGGGTTAGTCTGGGTATAGACACGTGTTCTATCTCCTTACACACCAGGATAGGTCCAAACAGCATCATAGACCTGATTATTAGGTCCTTGTGTTACACTTTCTATCTCTGGCGTTAGTTTCTATCTCTGGCTAGTTTCTATCTCTGGCGTTAGTCTGGCGTTAGCAGGCGTGTATACATCGATACTGGAAGTATTTGTCAATTTGTTCCGAATGTCTGCAAATTAAATATCGTTAAGTGACCTATATGATGTAGAATATAGGTTACTAGGCCAGCCGCACGTGAGGAACACATCAACCAATCATAATAAGCGATTTATCACCGACCAAGACGTGGTAGTTTATTAATGTTCGACCATTAATCCGTTAACCCCTAGTGTCATCCGAGGCAGTACGCATGCGCGTGAATAAGTGACCCAGTGTTTTATTCATCAGACACTTATATAATTATACTGAAGATGATTTGGCGGCTGGAAAAAAAGTCGTTCTTTATCTGATCCAAAGCTACTGTTATCCTACAGACAGTGGCTCTGGACAATTGTATCTAGAAACGTCTAACTCCTCAACCTATTACCAATACAAAGTATCAATATCTGTCATTTATTCATTAATGAACTGAAAACACATGAGAATTGTATTTTTTATTGGTTTTTTTATCAATTCTCGGCGGATATCCATACGCAAATTGTTGGTTTTTTCGATACACCCACTGTCATATAAAACAAATTATATTGCTCCGTACATGATTCAACTATGAACTATTTACCATGATTATTTTTTCATAAATTTCAGTTGATCATGCATAATACAGTAACGTAGATAGTCACAGATATCTTAATCATAAGTAGAAACGTGTTTGACAGGATGTGTTCGAAAAACCAATTACAAAAACAGCAGACATTTTCTAAACAGATACATATTTACACAGTTAACAAAGTTGTCTGTCAATCAGTTTTATTTTTACAAGCACCAGAGGTGTCAGGAAAACTCTCGTGTGTTCGAGTGTATTTTTTCAACCTGATACATTTTTAACGCTGTAAAACAATTTTATGAGATTAAATTGCACGTTTCAAATGTCAGCAATGGTGCATCAAGATAATATGTATCGAGTCGTTGTAATTTGTTGGAACTTCACCTTCCGAACGGACTCCCGAGGATTTCGAATGCCGCATTGAACAATTTTTAATAATGGATAATGGGAGGTTTTCGTGTATCGCTACGGGAACATATGCTGTTACATGTTATGGATATTTTCTATGCAAAGAATATCTACTACCTAGCATTTGTAAATGATAAGTATCGCCTTGTTATATGTCTGTCTATCCATACTGCATCTCTTTATTACGATTAGTGTAAACAAATAGTGTTGTACCTGAAAATAGAAAGATAGGACTGGTTTATAAATATTTAATTTCAAACAGGTTAGAAAAAGAAAAGGTTGAGTAAAATATAAGCTATGAGAAGTAAAAAGTATAAGTTGAATTCGAAAACCAAATCGTACTTATTATACAGTATGGTAAAAAACATCATATCAAATTATGACAAATGTCATCCTATAAGAAAACCTAATTATTCTGGCATAATTTCTTTACCGCTATGTACGCAAAATTCCTTTTTGTTCATCGCTAGCAATCCATCGATATTTTCGATAGATATCGTTTTAAGTCGATTGCATCCCGGAAACTAACGGAATGGTACGAAGATCCAATGCATGCTTCAAGAAGTTAACAAATACCGGAAGTTTCCGAGAGATGACGTTTTCTTCCGAGACAAAATGCTGAGTATGCTTAAATTCAGCCAGAAGTACAAGACTGCTTGGTGTCACAGTTTGATTCGTTATCGACTCTTACATGTTGCGTGTCCTTGAGAAATAAATCGATTTTAATTAAATTTTCAACAATTAATTAATTGATATTTATTTTCCTTTCCTTGTTTTAACGAGTTAAGTTAACTACCGTCATGTTTGACAACCTGTCAAATCAAAACAAGATGCAATCTTTGAAAAGTGTAAAACGTTTTCGTGCTGTTAAATTGATTAAAACTCATTCAAATCTAACAGTTATTTTCTATAGTCCCAACACCCACGCTTTGTACTATAGTGCCTGGACCTGAAAATAGAGATCAAACTGGTAGATACTGTACATGCGAATATGTCTAATTTTCTAAATTTTGCTTAGAACGGAGAGAGAGTTTTAAGTCTTGAAAGAAGCGATGATCTATTTATGTGTCTGATCAAATAAATACACAATATGTGAATTCTTCTTGTCTTTCCTCGAGAATTGACAAGAGCTACATATTTCGTGAAATATGTTAGTGTTATATATTATATACAGGTACAGCAGACACATATTCATAGTCGAAATTCATCAAAGAAATTCATCAAGAAATTCATCAAGTATATCAAACACACACATAATAAAACGGAAATGGAAACTTCGAAACTGCGGCTTCGAAAAATATACATGTACGAGCCGGCAGCTCCGGATGAGATAAAGGACGCGGACTGGCACAATTTCAGAAGCAGTCCGAATCAGTGGCTCTCGGGATTGGGGCTGCACTTTACAATAACGCGAGTGGCACTCCGAAACAACGGCTGGTGAGAGAACAGAACTCGAGACAAATCCCGAAGCATTGAGCAGGACATACATCGTACTGTCAGGAGAACAAAACACTGTTTTGAACTCTGAATAGCTTATATATACTAGTACTAATTTAACCTCAGTTAACCAGACTCTTAATGACTAAAGTAAACAATTTAAATCACAGGTCGCTGTAACAGTGCCGTATACATATCTTCGGCTTGTAAATATATTCCTAACTAATACTGACTGACGGTGGGAAACCAAACACCATGGTCGGTCATTGTCATATACCTGAAATTAAACACCTCTGTCATAATCTAATCAATATGCGAGTGTTGAATCAATACGCTACTATTTTCATATAGTATCGTATGAAGTTGATAAATGATTGTTTTATCAATACCTGGGGGAACCGGGATACATTTTCGTTTGATGGACATTTCTACTTCGTAGATTTTTCGAACCGCCACATTCCATCTGAACCCGATTTAGAAATTTTGTCAGCTTATTGGTTTATTTCTATTATTAAAAAAACTTCAATAAATAATAACAAAAAAGCGTGGCATTTAAATATGTTTTACAAATATAGTGATGTTCAGTTTTGTTCGACTTCTGTAATTAGTTAAAACATTCGATATTTATGAAGTCATTATATATGTGTTATGAAGCTTACAATGCCATGTGAACCTGGACTAGGAACAATAACAATGAGCGCGTTGTATTACTGTATGAATCCTTAGGGATAGTTAAAACGATCTTTACGTTATGTGATATTGAGTAGATTAAATTGTTCTGTCTGTCCCCATCGCGATTCGGACATTGATGGTTAAATATTTCCATTTGTGTTGCAGTGCCACTAGATAACAGTACCAACTAAAAATGTTTGCATGGTTCAAAAAGAGCAAGTGTGTAGTAATATTAACAGTACTACATGTACCGTTGCATGTCCTCTGACACCCAACACACACACACACACGCACACACAAACCAAAACAAAATACATGTAAATATATTTTAATTATCCTTTTTTTTTATATTATCAACAAGAAATCACCCTGACATTTAAGTCGGCGTATTCAGCGTCAAAAATGCGTCGTGTACTAACTCTAGCCACAGACATTTGTAACGAATCCCCGTGTTCCAGCCTATGTCTGACATCGACGTCGCGGACGTGTCCCTAGAATATGGAATGACTGTGGTTTTGAATAAAGACACATCATGTTTATGGCGGGCCACCGAAGCGCGTAGAGTGAGCCCAAATTTCAAGTTCCTTGAAATCGTTTATAAAATCGAGGTGACGGACAAGTGTGTTATATTCCTTGTATACCAAAGGGCAATAACTCCGTAAATAATGATTGCATGAAGATATCTTATACACATGAACAACAGTAAATAACAGTGTAGTACCCTAACACACAGCAGAGACTCCGCCCTCAAAATGGCTGACAAAGGGGGAACAAGATCCTTAAGATACTCAGATGTTCCATTAACAGGCTTGTAAGTTTGCTTTATCAGAAATGTGATCTGTGCCGTACAGGTGACCTACAGAGGATATACAGTTCTGATGAAAGCCGAGCTGCAGTTTTCTCAACTCTCTGAAGACGGTTAGTATACGTGTGAGAGTTTATCTCCACAATCCAGGCAACAGGCAACCAGCAAATATAACAAGTCTTTTATGTTTCTATACAAATGGCTTGCTGAATACATCCAGTTTTACAATAGTGTTAAACCTGTTTTTCCAATGGGACTACAGATGTATCTGAATGGTTTTGTCGCCAACGTTTAGTTTCAGTTGCTGCGTCATATTCATGAGGTGTCTTTGTGTGAAAACAGAGTATTACCATACTGTATTTGGAAATTTGCAGTGGTATGTTGTGATTACACTGTCGCAAAATGAGTTTTACTGGTGACGCGAAGCTGAGAAATTCAATCGCATATTTGCGACTGTGTAATTTCAATATACCGATACAAAACGGATAATTTTTGGTTCTTCTGTTTATTGGTGAAGTGACGTCAGTAACACTCAAAACGAGGCGGAATTATATGCAATTTTATCGCACCTCGGACAGAATTATATATGTATATGGTGTGGAGGCGACGGCAAATCTCGCCAATTTGTTTGTCATATAGATTTGCGTAGACCTAGCACCGGTCCCTGAGGAACCGCAAAACCTCAGGTTGTATCGTCATATGTATTGGTCATCCCTGTGACAAAACATGTTAACTGCCTCTGTCACTGAAATACGGCTATATTTAGCAGAGGGCGTTACCAGTTACAACCTGTACTCCATTAGAGTAATCTAGAAATTCGAAAAGTATGCCATGGTTAATCATTGGACAGCGGGAACTACACTAAGGACGTCGTTCCGTGGACCACAGCCACTGTGACAGCCTGACCGCATCTGAGGTGGATGGGCCTAGGACATTTTGAATCTCAGAGGGCCTGGCAAGCGGCAACATTCCCCCTCATGTCGACCGAACACAGACTTTCGTCAGTGATGAAAGACGCTTAGCCAGTCAACCAACTGTTCACCGAAGGTGACAGACTAGACAAGAAAGACAACTACTGTCCTGCGCTTGTTTTACTAGGCTGCAATGCAACCGTTCAGCAATGTGTACATTCCTATCGGACGGTACATACCGTAGCTCTTTAACCTCTCTAGCTTTTAGAGGTTTAATATTTTTCTTCTTGGAAAAAAAATTGGAACATATGATAAAGCCAGAGACTTGTTCATCAATAAGATAATCAAAGTTAGTAGGTCATGTGAGAATTCGATCTAATTCACATGATTCCGAGTTGGTGATAATCTCGCGTATCTCTTCCTGAGTTAGACGATGTGAGCTGTGATCAGTTGTTCGCCATAACATTTGATATCGGCATTCATGAAAAGAGTTGAAAGGTTGCCGATGAGTTCTCAAATACAGTAAAACACGGTTATAACGAATACAACGGGACCTACTTATTCGGTTCGTTATAAAGGTAGTTCGTACTTGTATGACGCGTATACCGAATTGTTATTTTTTTAAATATCGCTATATAGAAATATGCACATATACACGATTCTCAGAGATTGATGCTCGTTTGAAAAATAATATGTTTTCGCTTTTTTTCTGTAATTTGTCACGAGAGGCTGCACCGATCACGGTGTCCAATTTGGCCACGAGAATACAGGGCATCTCATATATGTTTTTGCTCGCGTTGGCGATACTAATGACTGAATCTACTTCCTCTCCAATACCCTCCGCTAAATAATTGTTTCCCCTTTTCCTCTCTGCTGTCAGAAACTTCGAGGTCATGTTTTTCGCAACCGCAATATCGGAAATCCGCTATGGTGAACTCGACCTCAGCAGCCTCGGTCTCAACTCAAGATCTACAAGAAAATGTATCAGTAAGATTGCCATCGAAAACATGATTCACTGCGTTCGGTAGAGTCCACTTAGGGTTTAGTATATCACGTACAAATTATATAAAAAAGATTTTGGAAAAATGCACGTACATGTACACCTATATTGTCTTCGAAAACACAACTCGCTTAAAACAAGTAGCTGGCAGCTGCCCCTCGTGCGTCTCACTCTTACTTGCTTGTTAAAGACAATAATTCGCAATGTGATGATATATAGTTGTGTGACCCCACAACGCACCGAAAATAGCGTGCGCACATCGTGCACACATCGTGCATACATCGTACATGGTACACACACCGTGCATACATCGTACGTACACCGCACATCGTACACACACCGTGCATATATCGTACGTACACCGGACATCGTGCACACACCGTGCATACATCGTACGTACACCGCACATCGTGCACACATCGTGCATACATCGTACATGGTACCCACACCGTGCATACATCGTACGTACACCGCAGATCGTGCACACATCGTGCATACATCGTACATGGTACCCACACCGTGCATACATCGTACGTACACCGCAGATCGTGCACACATCGTGCATACATCGTACGTACCCCGCACATCGTACACACACCGTGCATATATCGTACGTACACCGCACATCGTGCACACATCATGCATACATCGTACGTACACCGCACATCGTGCACACACCGTGCATACATCGTAAGTACACCGCACATCGTGCACACACCGTGCATACATCGTACGTACACCGCACATCGT
>NW_018405595.1:1440761-1652339 GCF_002113885.1 Mizuhopecten yessoensis
GGGGGGGGGGGGGGGGGGGGGGGGGTCAGAATCAGCTCGCAATACCCAGGAAATCACAATAAACGTGTTCATACTAAACGTGTTTTACTGTACTGTTGTTACTTGTCTAGTGGTGGTNGGGGCGGGGTTGTCGGGCAGACGACGCCACACCCTCACCTTTTCACGTCCGATAGTTTGGTTATCCAGCAAACAGGAAAATGAGAAGAAGGGAAAATGTATGGGATGGAGGGATAGAAAAGGGAGACAGAGAAGTGAAGGAACCGTCTATCCCATATAATATGTATTAGCATATGAGTCTATTTTTTAAAAGACGACTCCTAGGCCTAGTGTTTGCTTTAACCTAACACTCGTCGTATAGTAGCACAAAGCCTGGACCGGAAGTGAGGTATTGAGACGCTGCCAGCCACACCAGCTTCTGACTATTCTATAAAATTTTGTTTGGTATATGTCTAATAAAGAGAGTCTAGTTCTAACGGTCAAAAATAAATCTAACTTTATCGTCTGTGTCGGCGTTTTCACTACTACTCTTTTTCGAAAAACTCAGAGGGAGCTTTTTCGTGCGAGATTGGTCAGTTCTCACACCATTTATAGTGCCCTCCGACGGACTGTGTGATAGTGGTTAGAGTCATGCAGGTACTGTTTTTTTATTGTCTGTTCATGTAATCCGCTCCTCATCATTCGTCACTAAAAATAAAGCTGACTGTACTTTACCAATATCCTCTTTCTTATAAACCTTACCATGTACGATCAGTAATACATGATTGCATATATATAAATACGTCTCTAGTACAACCCACTAAACATGCCGACAACCTTTTGGTGATGATTTTTTTGCTACATCAACAGAAACTATTTGAATACATAATCAATTACAAACGTGCAGACAAGGAACTTCACTGAGGTGTCTATATTCCAGGAATAGCGGACAGACTGAAATCAATTATTCTGTCACCGATACCCTTAACAAAATAATAAAACAAAATGGTGGCATTTTTATTTTCAAGGCAATAAAACATCGATCGAAAGTACGTTTTATGCGTAAGAATGAATATGTCACGTGTTTGTTGCCTAGATACCATTTCGCCATATTTATCGTTTTTGAGTACATGTACTATCAAGCAGGATTCATAAATAATTCAGGTTCCCGTAATTATCTCCCTTCCTAGAAGACTTTGCATCCAGTGCAATCATATCGATGAGTTTGACGCATGCGCATTTGACCTAAACGTTTTTTCTTTAAAAAAACATATCCCTCATATGACACCGTATGTGTACAACACAGTGTAGTATATATTAAGATTCCCATTATATGTGTCTGGTCTGGGACGGCAGTAAAATCTCGAGCATGCCAGTATAATGATTAACACCCAAAATCACGACAAATCCATTGAGTTCCAATGCAACCTCTTTCACAGATTGGAAGACAAATTAATCAGTGTCACCGAGACGATTAAAGCGCAATGTGACCTAGATGGGAAATAGGCCACGTGATTTCACAGTCTGTGACGTTAAGTTTTTTTCCACGCTAGTCATTTGGACTAGTGAACCCAGAATTTTAATAGTCCGACTATGAATTTGCTAGTCCAAATTACAGACTGGTCTTTTTTACAGCAGGAAGTGTAAATTGTGATCCAAATTGGAAAATTATTAGAAATCAAAACTGACAAAATAAATCTGTGTTACTACAAAACATTTTCTTACACTCGTTGTCAAATTCTAACCAAGTTCTGTTTTTCTTCCACTCCGGCCTTCAGGACCTTATGCGATTCTTTTCATAATTTTGCTTTCGTGTCAGAGCATCTTTTTCTGTAGATGTTCACAGACAGGCTTAGCTGGATTTGAACATTTCCTCCAGCTTAACATGGTTTCACGTGGTTATAAACCGGAAGTAATGTTGGATAACTACTAAAATCCGGAACCCAGTCTCGCAAATCGAAATGCTTCAATTTCGAACGCTTCGACGAATACCGTATTTTACAAAAGGATTAAAACTTGTGACAAGCTTTATTGTGCAAAATGTATACAATTAAGTAAACCCTTAGGCTGCTACATTGATTTCTATGTAAAGGGACGCCACTGCTGAATTAATTATTGAAATACAAATGAATTTACTTAATTTTTCAAATGCGCATAACTTGAAAAATATTTGTTATATGTGAATAAAAGTAAAAAGAAAATTGTTCGTTATTGTCTCTAGTTTATATAAACGTTTTCGATTCTAAAGTTGCTTAAGTATTTACCTGTACAGGTGGTAATAAAGGTAAGAAAAGGTGAAACTTTTAATTAATCGGATTTAAGCCCCAGAAAGATAATTTTAAAATTGTTTTTGTCAGCAAATGTGAATGGAAAATGATAACAGAGATTATAAACTTCATTTATGACATAAGATGCTGTACATTTACACGGAGATTCTCAGGTAAAAAGGTAAGGTATTTCATCAAGAATTGCATGCGATTTTCTACAGGTTTCAGGTCGTCATTCAATATATTTATTGTCACAGTCGGAATATAGATATATCTTAGCTACGGTCTAGTTTATGATTAAATCGATAAATACTTTGAAGAAATCAATCGGCTCAAAACGTATCAATGTCAATGTTCAATTCGGCCCCACCTGCAGACGACATGTGCGCCTCGGTCCCCCGATATTTTCATGTTTGCGTAGGGCACAAAGTTGTCCATTGGAAAGTTAAATATTATGTTACACCGAAGTGTTTCCACATCAACCATGTCAAACCCTTTAAAACCTTTATTATCATCGTAGGTGACGCTGGAGAATAAATGTTTACCATCATATTCATCACTTCAATCTACACGTCCGCCATTTTTATGACTTTTTTTCCGATTTGAAATTCTCTCGCACACTTTGATTATTACTAGGGTACATTGCCGGGAATATCGAAAGTAATGACAAAACAACCAATCAGAAGCCTTCTGCTATACGCTTTCAGGTTTTGTTTAGCAACAGTCCGCTTTCACACTTCCTGTTTACTGATCAAAAACCTACAGACCGCGCAGCACTATAGTGTGACGCATCATTGACGGCCCGACTTTCCGAAACGATTATTGTGGTGCGTAGCAGCTTAAGGGGTTAAAAAATAATATTTCAATTATTTTGGAGGAAAATAGCCACTAGTCCAGTCGGACTAGTTAAATATTTTCAATACTAGTCCAGACTTAAATTTACTAGTCGTGGGCATCCGACTAGTGCCTAACGTCGCAGACTGATTTCATATATAGATATCACTTGAGCCCACGTGACATGCAATAATGAAAAGAAAAGTGAAAATGACAGATTTCCACAGGCCTTTCATCCTCCCAACTCTTCAGTATTAGTGGCAGTTTTATATTGTATAAGGTCCAAAGATAACGGAACTCTGTCTTCATATATAATACAAATATATACATGTACACGTATACGTATATTCATGTATACATGTACACGTATATATGCCAGTATGCTAATGCTGCTTCGTTCGGTTTGTCTGCGAGCGATAAATAAGAGCGCAACAGCCGTGATGAATGAATCAATTCGTATCTTTCAATATATTGGCGAATCGAGAACACCAAGCAAATGATTGTTTCGCTGGCTTAATAGGAAGAAAAGTCTAAACAATTTCCACATTTGATGAAATTGTGTTCTTTCGCCACACGCTCCTAAATCCTATCTGTGTAATTTGATAAAGACAGGATACATCTTTGATTATTGTGCTACTTTCGCCATCGTCCCTGATTTTGGAACATCCTTCATAATGTAACACGGTCACTGTTAGGGCGAGTCCCGCCTTGTTTATTCATTTGGTTAAGTAATTCAATCAGAGTTCCGTTCCCTCGTAATGAGGCTGCACGACCTGCTTACACTACACACGGTTAAAGGGACAATGTCCAGGTCCCAAAGTTTAGGCTTCTAGAGATTTTATTTTCTTCGAAAAGTTTCACTTCATATTTGAACTATTTATTAGATATTGAATATGAATAAACATTTGAAATTGATGAAATATTAACGTAGTGGATTTTACGTACATGCCACCTGGAGAGACGTCACACCCATCAACCAATAAAAGATATTGTGTACGAAGCAAAACCCCGACTTGGATGTCTATGCTTTTTGTTTGAGAAATGTTGAACATCAGGAAATATATGTAATACGGTAAATATTGAAAAGTTTCGAATACCTTAATACTTAGAGTTTATACATTTTAGCAGATATATTCCAATTCTTGTGAACCCTTTATTTGATTTGTTTAATTCAGAAATCATTTTTACAGTTCTATCAAAGAATAATTCCTCATTAATAATCCTAGCAGGTAAAAAAGATTAATCCGCCTACCTGAATACGGTCCTTTTTATCTCTCATTAAACGAACGCCGTACAGAACATCTACAAGTATTATAAGACCTCATCTGTATAACAGTGTGTCTGATTTGATTATATTGACCACATGACAAGGAAATAAACATTTTGTTTAGCTCACGCGCTCGAGTTTGCTCGATCATATTTCCCTTATTCGGAGCCTCTCCAGAAAAATTCACAAGAGGTAACACAACCAAGTCCGAGTGACTGAATCAGCTGACAACTATGGCGCGACAACCTGATCACTGATACCAATGGGTTATTGTTGTCTTTCCTGCAGAATAAACTACAGTTGTATTTATTACCCTTGTGATAGGGAAACTCGATTCCTTGTTATTCTTCAAATAATCAATTGATTTTCACTCAGGGCTTCGCCCTCGGAAACAAGATTATTCTCGGACATCAGTACATTCACCAACTTTTGGAGAGTACACTGTCGGACACCCACGGTCGAATGCTACAATAGACGGTACATGTATTACCTAAACACTTAATCAAGTTTAATAGTGCAGTCGACCGTGGGTATCCAACGATGTAAGAAGTTGTATAAACTTCGACCTCGTGATAAAAGTCAATACGGCTTTTAACACGCTATCATGTAACGGTTTCATATTTTTTTTTTAAATAAAAAATAGAAGTATTTTATATTTAGTAGATACAGGCCTAGTTACACTATCCGTTTTGTTTGCCCACCTAAGTCCTTTACCGCCATAATGTAACGATTGTAACAAAAGGTATCTGATCAATGAAACAGATTCAGAAAAGACCAACATCCGAACTATTATTGAGGATTTGACTATTTACGTGGTAAAGCATAGTTATTAACACATTAACGTGATATCAAGCAATGAACAAACGGATATAAGTATAGTCAATTCGAAATATCAGTTAATCTGATAAACTTTGAAGAAAAGAAAAAATGAGCTTCTAGTTACATTTGTATATAAGTAAATGAGAACCAGATAGCTTCGTTGTTAAGCCATCTTCTTCAAACTGTATACATTGTATAAAGTTACCGGAATGTGGTTTACATTACATAGGCTCGTTAGGAACCAGGCGACAGGGGAACTACACTGTGGTTAGACTACATGGGTTTAAACATATTCTAGTTATAACTGGTGTTACGTACGCTTCAAGACGAGATGAAAGAGAGGGGAGGGGGAGTGGGGAGGGAGAGAAAAAAGTAGAATGATCAAAGAAGGAAAGCAGGAAGAGGTGAACGGAGAGAAAGAAGAACGGACTGATGGAAGTAATGGAGTAAGTGAATGGATAAAGGGCGAGGATGAGAGAGATACGGTGATGGTTTCGATGTAGAAAGATCAGGTGGCCGTTACCACATCAGAGGACAGGGCGATAGCTAGGGTTTTCAGGGAGGTCTACATGGATTATCTACGGGTTTTCGGGGAGGTATACATGGATTATCTACGGCTCGTTAAATGGCTGTTAATCGCTGAAATCGCTGCAATCTTGAGCATTGTGTGGGGAAGAAAACGCACCTGTGTTCGTCCCTTCCCGCGCTCCAGTATTTGTCAAACAAATCTACGCGTGTTTTCTAGGCCTTTTCCAATCTCGAGGAAACATTCTATGTTTCGTGTAATAGGGACTATCTATACAGTTAACCTGCCCGTTTTCAAACCAGCGCTTCTGATTAAACAAACTTCACACGAGTCAAAATCGCGAGGATTCCATTTAAACTAATGCTTTCTATTCATTAATTTGTGACCTGGGATTTGAGATTTCTAATCAACCAGTGTATTCATTTAATAATCTCGTCTTTTATCTCTCTTTACGAGAGAAACTACTATGTTGCCATGGAAATATCGGTAAAACATTTATAGTTTAACCGCTAGAGAAATTATGTAGTGCTTTCATATTTTTACAGATTTTAAAAGCTTTATACTTACATTTTCAAACACGAAAAATAATGTCGTTTTAAATAAAATAAATGAGCGATAAAGATGTGAAAATGGCAGACTGTACTAGACGGATGCTATACAAGTGTGTATTTTAGACATAAATAAAAATAAACGCCTTTGGAGGTTTTAGGAATGTGTTGTACAACACACATCAAAACAGACATTTAATAAAAGGGAAATACATAGAGAATTGGACTATTGTGATTTAGACGGCGGGATCCAATCCATCTATATTACATGGAGATATAGTTTTATCACCAATCCTAGTCCACTGTTTAAATTTTGAAAGAAAAAAGTTCGAAATAACGAAACGTGAGAGAAACATAATCTCCAATTCGTTATGATGTATATAAATCGTTATCCATTCCCTCTCGCTAGATGCACGTGGGCTTTTTCGTAATGTATACATCTATGCACGCATACATGCACGTGGACTCTTTCGTAAATGTAATGTATAAATAAACACACACACACATGTACAGTGTACATTACCTCACTCGTTATGTATATATTGTATATGTATTGTACACACACAGAAGTACGTAATCTCGTAATGTATACATCTATACACCCACACCTTACTTTAACGTCAATTCTCGTAACGTACATATATATACATGCACATTTGCACGTGATGTCTCTCGAAATGTATGCATCTATACACGCACACATGTAAGTGAAGTATCTTGTTATACACACACTCATGTATGTGCGCTTCCTCTTAATGTAAACACCTGAACACGTACTTATTATGCACGCGAGGTCTCTCGTAATGTATACATTTCGTATAACATCGCAATCGCAAATGCACGTGAACTATACACGCACACATGTACGTGAAGTCTGTCGTTATGATATTGATTTAGCTTATCCGTGACAATGTACCTAATTCAGCTTAGCGTACTGACGTCGCGTACATGTTAACCGGGCCTGTAAGTGAGGCTGCAGAGCGAAGTATGTTTTCCATGTTATCCGTGTGTACATAACGCTGAAATGTTTTGACGCGAAATTTTCAGAAATGGCTTAAAATAACAAATATATATTTAACAAGAAAAAAAACCCAGAAGTTGTTTTGTAATGTAAATCATGTAATAATAGTAAAGGTGTCACAAATTACATCCATTTGGTTTGTTAGCGTACAAACCTTGAACACGCAACCCTCCAATTTACGGACAAGTATACAATACAGAACCTCGAAAGGCCGGACCACCGTAGTACACGGAATTTTAATCGTCTGGACGGCCATGGTACTCAAAACCCTCGATAGACCTGACATTACAGGTAAACTTCGATATTCTGGACAGTGTCATATACGCAAATACAGTGCCATGATACTTACAACCCTCCATAGACCTGTCAGTACAGGTAAACTTCGATATACCTGACTGTACAGGTAAGCTTCGATAGACCTGACAGTACAGGTAAGCTTCGATAGACCTGACAGTACAGGTAAGCTTCGAAATACCATGATACACACAACCATCCATAGACCTGTCAGTGTAAACAAAAACACTGGCTAAAACGGGAGACACACCTATGAAGGGTGCGAGAATACTAGAATCTTCCCCAACCTTAAGGGTTAATCTGGGTCGTATTTAATACAAGTACCATGATGCACGTGACCCTCGACAACCCCCTAAAAATCGTAATACATGTTATTCTTTGTAGTCTAGACTATCATGTTACTACATGTACACTTGGCCCTTGATTGTCCGGGCATCCGTGTTACATTAAACCTCCATAGTCCGAAAACATGTATCTGGAAAACCTCGTCCGGATTGATCCTTGAGGCACACCAATAAGAAAATTGAAAACAATAGTTTATCCTCAAAGATAAAGAAGGTTCGATGTCTCAAAAATAAACATGACAAACTCACCATCATCGTGCATGCAATCATTTCAGCAACAGTATCAGGTGACTACCTATTTGATTTCGACTTCTATCATAGACGGTCACAGTACTTCGCAGTGTATTATTTACCTGAGTGGAGCCTCTAGGTAGACCAGGTGTGTTGATAATTGAAATAGTGACACCTGCTCATAATCTATTGCTGAGTACGTTTGCTGCTCTAATGAATTGAATAGGGCAATCAATATATACAGTACCTATGTAATAAAATCACTGTGTCTCTATTCCCACAGGTATGATAGCGATGACGGAGAAGGAACGAGCATGACCGGCCGAATATGGAGGGAGGGCCAGCATGCGATGTGCAGCCCTATCCCAGATTTGGTTATAGTACCTGACGTCACTTCCGATCATATACCGGAACAATACAGTCCAGAATTACTTTCTATACCCGGGAATATTTGGTTGACGTCACGAAGTTCGGGATCATCAGCGCGCGCTAGTAGTATCACTTCATCCATCTTTGACCTCTCGAGTGAATCGGAACAGTTAGAAAAGGCTATCAAAGAAAATGATACGTACATCATTAAAAAAACTCTCGATTTACATCATGCAAAATTCCCAATTAGTTTTCAAAAAGATCGTACAAATGATAGCCGCACTTCAGATAGATTGAGCTTCGAGTCCAGGAGTCGACGGACAAGCAGTCGGTGCAGCCATGATCCTGGCCTCGCTGAGTACGTTCTCCGAAAGAGTCAAACACGAATCGATCAATTTGAATTCCAGGATCGACGCGAGAGTATAACAACTGATGTGGATATCCCGAATATATTTCGAACTTCGATTCATTTAGCGATAGTACACAACTCTATTGATTCCCTCGGAGTATTATTACGATATGGTGTCGATCCTAGCGTTCCCAGTATCAATTTGATAACACAATCGAATACAACTACCGGAAATATTCATATTGATTCTGTGAAAATTAATACTGGTCCCTCCTCCAACACCAATACTTCTACAGCAACAACAAGCAAATCATCGGCACTACTGCATGGACAGAAAACCAGAAGCAATACGCTCAATGTCACAACCGCCGGCTTTCGTCGTCCATCGAACACAGCCGAAGGTGAAAGCAGTGCTAGTACTCCGACCGTCATCGAATGTCTAGGTTCCACTAATACCAATACACTGCATGTGAATCCGGTCATAGAGGAACACGTAAAACATGTGGTAGAATTGTCTGCAAGCAGACGACATACCGCTCGTTTGGCGGGAGACCCAGGTACCGTTAAAGAAATTGCGATTGACCTAGCAAGTGTATATTGTCAAGAGGAATTGTTTAATTTACCGCCGCTTTTTGCAGCAGTTGTGCATGGGAGACCACTAGTAGTTCTTTTGCTACTGCAATACGGTGCAGATCCGAACGTCCAAGATAGACATGGTCTGACGCCGTTACATATTGCTGTGTCCGAACAATTTTACAGTCTACAATGTGCGCGCGGATTACTTCAATATGGAGCAAAAATCTATGTGAAAAATGCAAGTAATGTGTCGCCATTTGAAATCTATCCAGGAATATTACGGGACCAACAAAATGTCATTAAGGCGGTGTTAACAGGCAAACTTGCATTGCACTATCTCAACGATACCGGTGGTATTATTAATTCAAATAACAGCGAGCATAGTTTCCATAGCAACCAGCTAACGGGTAGTGTACACAATTTCTTCAGACGTTTCAACAGCTACGAACACAAAACATCAGACTCGAGAAAACGCCGGTTACGAAAACACGGAGGATCCGGTCTAGATCTCTTTCATGAGGTCAGGGATCGAGTTCCGTCAATAACCTCAAGCAGAAGTGGTTTTAGCAAAATACAATCGGTCATTACCGAAGATTTGGACAGCGAGGCATCTCTGGTGAGTTAATTTCACTTTTAATCAATACATGCAGACTTTTTTCCCCTCCCAATCTTTCTCTAACCTGTAATGAAAAGAATTCTTAATCATTTAAGCAACGTTTCAATTCCGTTTGCAGTCGTGGAGACTTGTGAACATGAATGTCGTATTGTCAAATTTTTGAGACCATCATTTTTTTTGTGAATTTTCACGACACCAGTCTTTATAGAAACCGGAAAAAATGCTTTGAATTCAAGATCAAAGATATGCAGAGCTCTTGAAATGTACATGCAATTTTGCATGTGAACGGGTCTTTTCATAACACACTCCATATAGCTTATCCTGCCAGCTTCGTCGTAGACGTATATATTTGTCAATTGGTTATGTTAGATGGTTTGAAATGGGATATATTAGCTGCTCTGCTCATAGTGCATTTGGAAATTGATTATGTTTACTTCCGTCCAAAGAAAACATGTACATTCCCAAGTTTCAGATTTATTTCAATTACTTAGAATGATGACTTTTTTTTTTAATAAGTGACAATGATCAACATTTTACTGCATGCTGGCGTGATGTTTTCATTTATTTACCCTTTCACCCCTATGTAACTTTGATAAACTCTACCATGCATTGATCTGGATAGGTCCATTATAGTTTATAGTTTTGAAAGGGTTAACGAAAGGACATGATTGACATACGATGCACAACTGATTGAAGAGACTGTTGACACAGCCATTTTATGCATTTCAGTTGAGCTTAAAATCTGAAGCTGAAATCATATGTATACATTATTAAAAAAAAGATCAGCAGAGTTGTCTCTAATAGGCTTTCATTAGATGTTTACAGGAGAATTCCATAGCTTAAGTACACAAGTATTAATGCAGTAAACTGGCATTATACATACCTATTTGCCTTGTTGATGTTATAGTCTGCAAAAAACTCAATTTAATGAGAAAATCATTAAGGTTGGATGATTTAAAATTCATCCAACCATAATGATTTTCTCATTAAATTGAGTTTTTCTATATATGTGTTTGCAGACTAAAAAATCAATGTTTATATGTAGTTTGAAACAAATAGATATAAAGTGCATACATATTCCATTAGACCATGGAGTTTATGTTTAAATCATTCTAGTTTTCAAAGTTCCATTTTACCACTCTCAGTAACAAAAATAAACAATCTTGTAATGGATTTTAGTTAATTGTTAACATTCTGAATACAAGGACATGTAGGTCCTTTGTAATTTGTTGTTACATTTTTGTAATAAGGTTTTGAAATTGTCTTCATTCTTCAAAATAATGAGGAAAAAATCAGTACTATTATAACTTTTAATGTTGATCAGTGGTGCCAAAATATGTATTTTTATTTTTGTTGTAAATTTAATGATCATGAACAGTTAAGAGATCGACTTTTGGATGACAACACATTTATATTTCGTTCTTTTTTCCAATCTAGAGAAAGTCAGATATGTTTATATGTATTTTTTTATTCATAGTGTTTTTAAGACAACGTCAATTTCTCCAGAGATACAACAAAATGAGTCTTTTCATTCTCATTGCAATGGGTGAATTAAATTGTCCTTAATGCATTCGGTAGTTGTTGTGTTGTGAAGTATTAACAAAGGCAATTATCTGATTGGTAATGATGCTATTAAACTATCTATTTCTTATTTGTCTTAACATCATTCTACAGTATTATTATTGCTTTGGCACTAAAGGAATCCAGGGGGACAGCCTCAGGAAGATGAATCAGTGTTCACAGGGACATATGGGGAAAGGTGATCAGGGCTGTAAAGGGGATGGGAGGGGGGGGGGGGGGGGGGAGATGAAAAGGAGGAGGGAGGGAGGTGTTGGGAGTAGTGAACAAGGGGTCATTGGTAGAGGGTAGGTAAAGGATGAACAATTAGGCTCAGGGTAGGGGGTGAAAAAACGAGAAACAAGGGCTCAGAGGTTAAGAGGGTGGGGAAAAGGGATAAAGGGCTCAAGTAAGTGGGTGTGGAAAAGGGGAAGAAGGGCTCAGGGGAAGGGCATGGGGAAAAGCTGAAGAATGGATCAGAGGTGGAGGGTGGGGGAAAGGGGAAGAAGGGCTCAAACAAGAGGGTGGGGAAAAAGAGAAGAAGGGCTCAAGGTAGAGGGTGGGGAAAAGTTGAACAATGGCTCAGTGTAGAAGGTGGGAAAATGGTGAGCAATGGCTGAAGGTATAGGATAGGGTAAAGGGAAAGAGGTGTCATGAGGGATGTGGCCATGGAAGGTGAACAAGGTTCCAGAGGGAGGCATGGGGAAAGTGAACATGGGGCCTAGACAGAGGTGGTGGTGTAAAGGGGAACAGGGACAGGGAGACTATGGAAGGTGAACAGGTATCTGAAGGGAGAGTTGGGGTAAAAGGGAACGTGTCTTATGAGGGATAGTACCATGTAATATAAGGTGAGCTAAGTTTCAGATGTAAGGGATGCTGGAAAGGGACCAGGTGTCCTTAAGGTGAACAAGGTTCCAGATGGAAGGAGTTGGGAAATGGGGAACAGGTGCCCTGGGGGAGCAGGCCATGGAAGGTGAATAAGGTTTCAGGGGAAGGGATGGCAAACATTTAACTATGGTTAGGGAAAGTGAACGTAGGTCAAGACAAAATTGGTGGTTAAAAGGGAAACAGGTCTCTTTAGGGAGGGGACTATGGGAGGTGAACAGTTATCTGGAGGGAGGGGTTGGGGTGAAAGGGGAACATGTGTTCTGAGGGGTGTGGCAGTGGAGGGTGAATGGGTATCCAGAGGGAGTTATAAGGAAAGGTGAACAAGGTCCTAGAGGAAGGGATAGGGAAAAGTGAACATAGTTCCAGACAGATGGGGTGATTCAAAGGGAAACAGGTGTATAGGAAGGGGATTATGGAACATGAACAGGTATTTGGAATGATGGAAGGAGAACAAGGACTCCAAAGGTGGGAGTAGTGAAAAGGGGAACAGGTGTCCTGAAGAAGTAAGTGGCTTTGTAAGGTGAATAAGGTTCTAGAGGAAGAGGCAGGCAAAAGGAAGAACAATTGTGTCCTTCTTTATAGATGAACCATGGAAAGTGAACAACAAGATTTAAGAGGGAGGGATGGGGGTAAATAATGGTTCGACCAGTTGTAGGGGACTATGGATTTCTTCTGATGCATTGCTTTGTTTTCCTTAGCTGCAGGGTCAGGAATACCAGATGTTTTGTCAGTTGGAGTAATAAGTTGAAGGTTATAAAATTACGTATGCCATCTGCCATTTTGTCTAGTGGTTGCAGTATAAACGTTTCCATTTTTCACTTCGGGCCAGTGGTTTTGTTGACGGATCTAACCAGTTTAATCACCCCTGACCGGTAGGAGGAAGACACAAAGTAAACAAATGTGATTCTGATCAGAATCATTTTCTTTGATGTTAAATGTCACACATGTTTCACCTGGGACTAGCTCCAACCAGAGGCATGCACCAGCTTTATAGATATTGATTGCAGATCAATACATGTGTACAGGTCGCGTCTGTGCCGTTGGTGCAAAATTATCTATCAGTATAATGTGAATAGCAGTAATACCGACTTTTGGCAGAAAAGAAATATCAATGACTATTGCATATCAATACAGTACAACCTGCCTCCTTTAGAGACCAATACAAATGTAGATCACTTTTGGAAAAGAGTGGTTTTCAAGTAAAGCTAACACTACGTCAGTTATATATCATTGTGGAAGAGAGTTTACTATACAGAGCTGTTTTTATGTTTTTACTTAGATGTATTCTTGTTTTTCCAACTGAAACGATAAATTTGTCTTTACCCATCTTGTCTACATACACAATTGTGTTAGTGTAACAGGAGAGAAAAATGCATGACCAGACCGGGTTCCAGTTCTGCTACAGCATTCCTCCCTCCTTTTTCTTAGTCTTTGCCCCAAAGCACAATTATTTACAACCAAGGTTCAGGTATCCCCTTGTCAAACGTACGCCCAAGGTTGGAAACAAGGGTTGATCACAAGCACCACTGTAACAGGAGAGGAAAAATGCACTACCTGACCAGGGTTTGAACCAGTGACCCTCCAAACTCTAGACAGACCAGCTACCAATTGAGCTACCTGGTCTCTGACGATCAACCAAGTCTATAGCTAGTTCCGCTACACTAGAAACATCACTTCACAATAGGATCCAGTCATCATTTTAAGTTGAGTTAGCATTTCATGCACCATTGATGATGGGAAGGTGTACAGATTCTCTATCTCAACCTGGAATATATTTTACTGTAAGAAAGTGGGGGAGAAAAGTAATTGATCTTTCCTGTGTGGTATAGACAGAGAATTTATATCAGCCCTTATTATGGATAAAATATTGAAGTTTAGCACTCAGCAAAGCATCATGCTAAACGTAAAAACGTTAAAGACTGAGATCATATCATGTGATGATATCGTTTGAGCTTACGACCGCCGAGTTCTTGTGTGCCCATTACTGATTGTCCCTTTGAAAGGACTTAAATCTATATTTAAGCTAGGTCTCGTGTTGCCACGCAGGACAACGTTTCCTCTCTAGAGTTGGAAATAAGAGTAGTCTAGCACCACTACAGAGGATATGCTTCCCTCACAAACGACTATAAAAATAAATCTATGCAAACACTATACTAACACTGTACATAATTTATTCCAAAGTTTCCTATGTGCTGTACGTCGTTGTACAGGTTCTTTAACCTCCTCCAAGTTGTTGCTTCCTGACGGATACCTGGTTCTAAATCCATACTTAATTTCACCTTAAAAGGCACATCTTGAGCTAAGTGGGATGGCAACCATATACCTTGCTTATTTAGAGACTGTGTGTCTATAGCTGTATAACTGGTATAATATACCAAGTGAAACCTGTCATAGATGTCACTTCCCTATATTTACCAACTGTCGGTATCTACCATTTTTATAACTACCACATGTCAAAAAGTGCTACCTGTCTAAAACTGTGACATGTCTATATCTACCACCCGTCTAAAACTGTGACATGTGTATATCTACCACCTGTCTAAAACTGTGACATGTCTATAGCTATCTCCTGTTTAAAACTGTGACATGTGTATAGCTATCTCCTGTTAAAAACTACCAACTCAGTTGAATTATGAATACTTCCTGACTATAACTACCACCTGTCTATATCTACTAATTGACTGTAACTACCACCTGGCTATATCTACTAATTGACTATAACTACCACCTGGCTATATCTACTAATTGACTATAACTACCACCAGTCTATATCTACTAATTGACTATAACTACCACCTGGCTATATCTACTAATTGACTATAACTACTGTACCACCTGGCTATATCTACTAATTGACTATAACTACCACCTGTCTATAACTACCACCTGGCTATATTTACTAATTGACTATAACTACCACCAGACTATATCTACTAATTGACTCTAACTACCACCTGGCTATATTTACTAATTGACTATAACTACCCCCTGGCTTTATCTACTAATTGACTATAACTACAACCTGTCTATATCTACTAAGTGACTAAAACTACCACCTGGCTATATCTAATAATTGACTATAACTACCACCTAGCTATATCTCCTAATTGACTAAAACTACCAGCTGTCTAAATCTACCACCTGTCTATAATGTCTATATCTACCACCCGTCTAAAACTGTGACATGTCTATATCTACCACCCGTCTAAAACTGTGACATGTGTATATCTACCACCTGTCTATAACTGCCACCTGTCTATATCTATCACCTGTCTATCACTGCCACCTGTCTATATCTACAACCTTTCTATATCTACCACCTGTCTATATATACCACTTGTCTATAACTGCCACCTGTCTATATCTACCACCTGATTATAATTACCACCTGTCTATATCTACTAATTGACTAAAACTACCACCTGTCTAAATCTACCACCTATCTATAACTGCCATCTGTCTATATATATCTACCACCTGATTATAACTACCACCAGTCTATATCTACCACCTGTCTATATATACCACCTGTCTATACCTACCACCTGTCTATATATACCACCTGTCTATAACTGCCACCTGATTATAACTTACACAAGTATATATATACCACCTGTCTATAACTGCCACCTGTCTATATCTACCACACGTATATATTTACTACCTGTCTATATCTATCACCTGTCTATAACTACCACATGTTTACAACTACCACCTGTCTATATCTACTACCTGTCTATAACTACCACCTGTCTATATCTACCACCTGTCTATAACTGCCACCTGTCTATATCTCTACCACTTGTCTATAACTGCCACCTGTCTATATCTATCACCTGTCTATAACTGCCACCTGTCTATATCTATCACCTGTCTATCACTGCCACCTGTCTATATCTACAACCTTTCTATATCTACCACCTGTCTATAACTGCCACCTGTCTATATCTACCACCTGATTATAACTACCACATGTTTACAACTACCACCTGTCTATATCTACCACCTGTCTATAACTACCACATGTTTACAACTTCAGTACCACCTATCTATATCTATCACCTGATGTAGATATCTACCACCTGATTATAATTACCACCTGTCTATATCTACCACCTGTCTCTATCTACCACCTGACTAAAACTTATTAATAACCACCTGACTAAAACTACCACATGTTAAATTATAACTACCAACTGTCTATATATACTACATTTTTATAGTTAACATCGGACTGTATTTTCAGCTTGTCTATTAATAAAACCTCTCTTTAACTACTACCTGTTGAACGCTATCACCGGTTAATTGAGCTTCCACCTGTGTATATATAGCTACCATGTGACTCTAACTACCACCTGTCTATAACTACCATGTTACTCTAACTACCACCTGTCTATAACTACCATGTGACTCTAACTACCACCTGCCTTTAGCTACCATGTGACTCTAACTACCACCTGTCTATAACTACCATGTGACTCTAACTACCACCTGTCTATAACTGCCATGTGACTCTAACTACCACCTGTCTATAACTCCCATGTGACTCTAACTACCCCCTGTCTATATCTACCACCTGACTCTAACTACCACCTGCCTATAACTACCATGTGACTCTAACTACCACCTGTCTATAACTACCATGTTACTCTAACAGTCGCCTGTCTCTAACTACTTTTTGGCTATAACTACCACCATCTATAACGGCCATTTGATCATAACTTCCATTTGACTATAACTATCACCTCTCTATTACTACCATTTGACTACAACTACCACCTGTCTGTAACTACTATTTATATAATTAACTATCACAGTCACCTGTCTATGACTACAATTTGACTCTACCACCTATATATATCTATCATCTGGCCTTAAGTACCATTTCACTTCAACTACCACCTGTCTACAACTACCACCTGTCTGTAAGAACCACCTGTCTTTAACTACCCTTATACTATAACTATGACCTGTATATAGAAGCGACATAACTATCGATCAGTCTGTAACTTCCACCTGTCTATATATGCATGTATCTACCATCAGTCTATTTACCACCTGTCTTTAACTAAAGCACCTCGTTACATATACCAGCAATCTATACTGTGACCTGTCTATAACTATAACCTGTACATACCATCTGTCTATAATGAGGATATGTCTATATCTTTACCTGTCTATGTTTACCATCTGTCTAAAACTTCCATATGCAGTACAAGGTAAATCTCTCTTGATATTAAAGTAGTGCACTCAAGTCAAGTAACACTTTAATAGCGTTTTGAGGACTATATATATAGTACTAATGTATCATCTCCGGAACTCTATCAGGATAGTCATTATCCTTGATATTGTACATTGTCCTATAATCGCATCACACCGCAAATATTGACAATACTCTATTCAAGATTGGAGGAGAGCATAGATCGATAAACATATTGGTTATATACTGTCATCATATCAACGCTGTGTGTTTGTCCATTTGTCTCTTATACAAATAAGGACCTATTGAGTGATACAGGTGTGCAATTACATCAAACATCTAAATGACACTGATCACTATCTATTCATAAACAGCATTGTGAGGTCTAGAGTGTTGACAGGATAGGTCAGCTGTGAAGTGTATAGCGTTAGACAGTGATGGTCGTCCTTTCGGTCTAGACCATATGACAGCGCTTATCTGAGCCCTGAGGTCTACAGTTTTTGACAACTTGGTTTAATGTGAATTAGCTGAGAGTGTTGACAGCTCCAGTCTGAGCCATGAGGTCTAAAGCATTAGGCAACACCTAGTCAACCTAAACTGTCTGCTGTCTAGAGTGTTGACAGCCCCAGTCTGAGCCAAGAGGTCTAAAGCATTAGGCAACACCTAGTCAACCTAAACTGTCTGCTGTCTAGAGTGTTGACAGCCCCAGTCTGAGCCAAGAGGTCTAAAGCATTAGGCAACACCTAGTCAACCTAAACTGTCTGCTGTCGAGAATGTTGACAGCCCCAGTCTGAGCCATGAGGTCTAAAGCATTTGGCAACACCTAATCAGCCTAAATTGTCTGCTGTCTAGAGTGTTGACAGCCCCAGTCTGAGCCATGAGGTCTAAAGTATTAGGCAACACCTAGTCAACCTAAACCGTCTGTTGTCTAGAGTGTTGACAGCCCCAGTCTGAGCCATGAGGTCTAAAGCATTTGGCAACACCTAATCAGCCTAAATTGTCTGCTGTCTAGAGTGTTGACAGCCCCAGTCTGAGCCATGAGGTCTAAAGCATTTGGCAACACCTAGTCAGCCTAAACTGTCTGCTGTCTAGAGTGGTGACAGCCCCAGTCTGAGCCACGAGGTCTAAAGCATTAGGCAACACCTAGTCAGCCTAAACCGTCTGCTGTCTAGAGTGGTGAAAGACCCAGTCTGAGCCATGAGGTCTAAAGCATTTGGCAACACCTAGTCAGCCTAAACTGTCTGCTGTCTAGAGTGTTGGTAGGACTAGTCTTCTATTAGGTCTACATGTAGTGTTGACAATGCAAGACGGCAATGAGGTCTATAGTGTCTGAAGGTGCTAGTCGTCCTTTAGGTCTACAGTGTTGACAATCTGGTTAAGTATAAGTCTTAACAGTGCCAATCAGGTATGAGGTCTAGCTCCATACTGTATGAGAGTGTTGGTCATTCTTCAGGTCTAAGTGTTTTAGATCGCTGGTTGTCCTTAGGTCTACAGTGTTTTAGATCGCTGCTTTGTCCTGTAAGTCTAAGTGTTTGAGAGTGTTGGTTGTCCTTTAGGTATAAGTGTTTGAGAGCGCTGGTTGTCCTTAGGTCTACAGTGTTTTAGATCGCTGGTTTGTCCTTTAGGTATAAGTGTTGGAGAGCGCTGGTCATTCTTCAGGTCCAAGTGTTTTAGATCGCTGGTTTGTCCTTTAAGTCTAAGTGTTTGAGAGTGTTAGTTGCCCTTTAGGTGTAAGTGTTTTAGAACGCTGGTTTGTCCTTTAGGTATAAGTGTTTGAGAGCGCTGGTTGTCCTTAGGTCTACAGTGTTTTAGATCGCTGGTTGTCCTAGGTCTACAGTGTTTTAGATCGCTGGTTTGTCCTTTAGGTATAAGTGTTGGAGAGCGCTGGTCATTCTTCAGGTCCTAGTGTTTTAGATCGCTGGTTTGTCCTTTAAGTCTAAGTGTTTGAGAGTGTTGGTTGTCCTTTAGGTATAAGTGTTTGAGAGCGCTGGTTGTCCTTAGGTCTACAGTGTTTTAGATCGCTGGTTCGTCCTGTAAGTCTAAGTGTTTGAGGGTGTTGGTTGTCCTTTAGGTATAAGTGTTTGAGAGCGCTGGTTGTCCTTAGGTCTACAGTGTTTTAGATCTCTGGTTCGTCCTGTAAGTCTAAGTGTTTGAGGGTGTTGGTTTTCCTTTAGGTATAAGTGTTTGGTAGCGCTGGTCATTCTTCAGGTCTAAGGGTTTTAGATCGCTGGTTGTCCTTAGGTCTACAGTGTTTTAGATCGCTAGTTCGTCCTGTAAGTCTAAGTGTTTTAGAGTGTTGGTTGTCCTTTAGGTATAAGTGTTTGAGAGCGCTGGTCATTCTTCAGGTCTAAGTGTTTGAGAGCGCTGGTTGTCCTTTAAGGTCTACAGTGTTTTAGATCGCTGGTTTGTCCTGTAAGTCTAAGTGTTTGAGGGTGTTGGTTTTCCTTTAGGTATAAGTGTTTGGTAGCGCTGGTCATTCTTCAGGTCTAAGTGTTTTAGATCGCTGGTTGTCCTTAGGTCTACAGTGTTTTAGATCGCTGGTTGTCCTTAGGTCTACAGTGTTTTAGATCGCTGGTTCGTCCTGTAAGTCTAAGTGTTTGAGGGTGTTGGTTGTCCTTTAGGTATAAGTGTTTGGTAGCGCTGGTCATTCTTCAGGTCTAAGTGTTTTAGATCGCTGGTTGTCCTTAGGTCTACAGTGTTTTAGATCGCTGGTTGTCCTTAGGTCTACAGTGTTTTAGATCGCTGGTTTGTCCTTTAGGTATAAGTGTTGGAGAGCTCTGGTCATTCTTCAGGTCCTTGTGTTATAGATCGCTGGTTTGTCCTTTAAGTCTAAGTGTTTGAGAGTGTTGGTTGTCCTGTAGGTGTAAGTGTTTTAGAGCGCTGGTTGTCCTTTAGGTCTAAGTGTTTGAGAGCGCTGGTTGTCCTTTAAGGTCTACAGTGTTTTAGATCGCTGGTTTGTCCTGTAAGTCTAAGTGTTTGAGGGGGTTGGTTGTCCTTTAGGTATAAGTGTTTGAGAGCGCTGGTCATTCTTCAGGTCTTAGTGATTAAGATCGCTGGTTTGTCCTTTAAGTCTAAGTGTTTGAGAGTGTTAGTTGCCCTTTAGGTGTAAGTGTTTTAGAACGCTGGTTTGTCCTTTAGGTATAAGTGTTTGAGAGCGCTGGTCATTCTTCAGGTCTTAGTGTTTAAGATCGCTGGTTTGTCCTTTAAGTCTAAGTGTTTGAGAGTGTTGGTTGTCCTTTAGGTCTAAGTGTTTTAGATTGCTGCAGGTTTGTCCTTTAAGTCTAAGTGTTTGAGAGTGTTGGTTGTCCTTTAGGTGTAAGTGTTTTAGATCGCTGGTTTGTCCTTTAAGTCTAAGTGTTTGACAGTGTTGGTTTTCCTTTAGGTCTAAGTGTTTTAGAGCAATGCCTGGTCTACAGTGTTGTTCATTCCAGCTTACTGGTAAGTCTAGAGTGTGACAGTGCCAATCAGATATTAGGTCTTAAAGTGTTTGAAACCACTGGTTGTCTTGACAGTGCCAATCAGATATGAGGTCGAAGTATTTTAGAACACTAACATGTATATATGTAATAACCTCCCCTTATAGTATTGATTGTTTAATGTTGTAACCTAGACATTAAAAGTAATATAAATGGCTGAAGATGGCTGCAAGACTGGAAAACATTAGCAATGATCAGCTCTGTTTGTTGATTGTGTACGTTTACATGTGTATGGACATAAGTAGGTCCCCCGTCATAATACAACATTATGAATTAAAGAGAAACAATATTGCTGATGAAGAAAAACAAACATTTTGTAGATTTAATTTAGACATTCCCAAAGCTTTTGACAGTGTGACAAAGGAAAACATTTAATTGCACACTAATGTATGTCACCCTAAATAGATTTCTTATTAGTAAAACAAGCACAATTTATTATATTGAATTTCATCCAACATTTTAAATAAAAGACTATCCCCTCTTCTCTGAAAGACACAACAACAGTATGGATAACATAAACTGCTACCAAAATAGTTCTGACCTAGAAGTTTCCTTTAATTGACTGACATGTAAATGCTACCACTATCCTTACAACTAAGACTGCCCCCAAGCTCCCGTTTCAGACCGCCAGACTACATGGAACATGCACAAATTATACTTGTTTTGCTTTACATGAATATACCCTTGTAAACAAAATAACAACTTGTTCCTAAAATAATTTTGGAACTCTAACTTACCAAAATGAGTTATGATGTGTGTTTGTAAGTTAATACTGAACATTTACCTGCTTCGTCCCTGTCGACATTTATAATTGTTTCGCAAACGGCACCGCCTGCCAGAAAGATCTTAAAGGGTTTCACTGAAAGTATACTTTTAAGCCTGAATTTAAATTAGATATATCTATTTCAATTTTGAAATGCCTTTCCAAAGTTATTAATTTTCTTTCTAAAGATATAATTTAAGTGTAAAGTTTCACCTTTTTGTTGTTATTTGATTCTCTTTCCGTTCAACACTTATATGTGCATGTGTGTAATGACTAAAAGAATGTATCCAGTTTTAATAGTCTAGTTAGCTTCTTTTCAAGTTACCACATATTTTATCATGTAAACTATCAAAAATATTGAAATTTATTATCAGACTTGCATGCATCTATAAAATGATCCCCATAGACAAGAAACAAACATAAATAGATTTTTAGAAACATCTAAAAAATTCAATTTTAATTATTTTATAAAAATCTATGGACAAAGTTCTTGCTATACAGTGTAGAGTGAATGTTGATATTTTTATGAAATGTTTGTTGATGACCCATTAAGCTGACTAGTCTTTAGACAATTGGCACTGCAGGGTTTATATTATATTGATATAATCGTGTACTAAAAACAGAGCGTTCAGTAAGTGGTTCGTTACATGTTTGATAAACCAGCTGTCAGCACATGCTACAGCAGAAATTGTTATTAATCTTATAGCTTTAAATTTATAAGTATCTGATTGCACCGGATATACTGACATCATTGCTAGTATATTTACATTGTGCTGTTGGTACAGGGGATAGTTAATTATCTTATCTAGATTATAGATAGGTACAAACACAAGTGTTTCAAATATTTCCAGTTCACCAAAGTTTATTAACATAGAAAAAGATTCTTTGATTTTTTTTATTTATCATCAGAATCAACTGAAAAATGTTGCATTGTTGTAGCCAGTATTAGAGAAGATATTTTATTGATGCAGTTTTCATTGGGTCACACTATGACAAGTAAACCTTTTATTTAAATGAAAATAATTATCGTAGTGATAATGTGCTAAGTTTGCCTATATATGCTAATATGCCGTGATCAACTGTACAATAAGTTTACTGATGGGATTACATAATACATGATGATTTTCAATAGTTTTATAATCACTCTAAAATCTTTATATTTTTTTTTTACTTCCCTGCTCTTTTGTTTTGGTGGTGTTTCTACAGGCACCTGTCTACATATGACTGTAGATGTAGTGATGATGTTAAACCACAAACAATTAAGCATGAACAGCTTGATTTTCATCCCCATTTACTTGTTGTTTTGAATTGAAAGTGGCTAGACATGCTACCGGGCATCAATTGTGACATTGAATTATTTTTAAATTATAAAATATAAACTTTATTTAATTAACACCAGTTATGTGACAAGTTATTTTAACTTTAATTGATCATTCTTGTTGGCCAGGATGTTTGCTCGCAGAGGGTCTTATTGTGGGAGGAAACCGGTGTACCCGGAGAAAACCCACCTGGTCGGGCAGGTGACCCCATATCTTTTCAGGTCGGATCGTGGAATCAAATCCTGGCTGCCTAAATGGTGAAAGGCAACTGCGCTATCCACAGCAACATCCGACCATCCTTTACATTGGAGCATTAGTATCATTGGGTTATAATATGTCACAAAGTACCATCCAAGAAGGCTGAAATTTTAAAGTAGTACAATTGGCATGTATGCCAAAGAGACCCTACCATTCCCAGAAGGTTATTTTTTTTTTACGTTCCCTGATATGGGAATGGCTTATTTTTTTAAGAATAAAGATGATTCCAAGACAGGAAAACTATTTATTTTAGTGGTCCAAAAGAAATGGTGTTGATTTCCAAGTAAGGACTATGCCACTGAAGGCATAGCCCTATAATTGTTTGTTTAGCTCCAGTTGCTGCTAATTAAGGATTATATCGTATAGAAGAACTTGCTTCTTCTTTTTCCTGGGACAGTTTTCTGGGCTGCTGCTTGAGACAGCTGATCATGTACATGTAGATGTTGGCCATTGCATTTACACTGTCAATTAATGATGGGAAGCTATCGTCTCATTGGACCAAAATGTAGTTGAGGGATTTATCTTCCTGGACATGTAGACCTAGCTATCACAGTGTTCTCTGCAATCTACAGGATCAGGTGGTAGATGCCTTGTCTCTTGATTGAAAATGGATGAATGTGCAAGCATTTCCTCAATTCAGAATTGTTGACAGGGTGCTGCAGAAGTTTCAGAGCATTCATGCTGCCATGTTCTAATCGCTATCTTTTAGCAGAGACATTAAGCTTGACACCTAGCTATAGAGTTGTTATAGCTTTTCTGGTTGCAGTGCTTCATTTTAGAAAAGCACTTTTACTCAGGACCTGATCCACCTAGGTGTTGGAATGCTATTACGTAGGCCTTGGTCAGTCAGGCTTTCTGGAACAATCCATGCAATCTTTCTCTTCCACAGTCTAGGCTTTCCAGATGGAAGATCTTCTTTGTATCAACATGGAGGCTGACATCCTCATCACACTGCTATTCAGCTGATTGCGGACTTCTATCGGCGCTACTGCTGGTTATTTTGTCTCACCAGTCCACTTCAGTCTGCCCTAAAACGTACTGTCAAAAGAAGTCAATTCAGGTCAAGTTGTTGGGCCAAATTCAAGCATACTTAATAAGGATGCTGCAATCTGATTGGTTAATTGTTTCTGGATGGTATCTTTTGAAGGATTGCGATGAAATTTGCCTTAAGAACATCCTTTATACATACCAAAGAAAATACTTACCAAGTTCCTTGCATAATTTAAGGCTTGATGCCCCGTCGTATGGATGTTGCAATCTGATCAATAATACAAAGCAAAGATGTATTGCTTTTTATGACTTTAACTCATTCATCCCTGAAATTTCATAATGAACTATTCCAACTATTGAATTGGAAGAGTTCAAGTGTGTCTGCAGGGCTGAATGAGTTAATGTGGGTACATTACAATCTGTCATCATTCAACCTTAGCTGGTGCAGGAAACACATCAACCTCCATGTTTTTTTTGTTTTTTTGTTTTTAATTTCAGCTCAATGAATTTTTTTAAACTGAAAATTGAATTCCTCAAAGTTCCTTTTTAATTAAAATTCACCTTTCTCAGCAATTTCATTTTGCTTCCGCTTCTCTGAGATGCAAACATTTCATTTACTATCTGGTATTATTTTTTTTTATGGAAAATTGAAATTGTGTTCATGAAGTTGTGTCATTTGGTACCATAAATCATGAAAATTAAAACCAATTTCACACTATATTTAGGCTTTTTTTAACTAAAATTAATTTCCCCTAGCCTTGGCCAAAGGTCTTATTTCCTTACCTAAGCAGTTTTTTGGTGTCATTTATAGACATAGAATATAATAAATATTTTTCTTGAAATGCGATGACATGCTCGGAATTTGAATAAGAGAATGTAGTAATTGAATAGTTACAAAAATGTATAACGTAAATGGAAAAATTAATATCATTATACATGAAGTTTGAAATTACTTGTCACAATCAATGTACATTGTATTTTGCTAGTTTGAAAATTTGTCCACATTGCTCTTCTATAAAAAAGTTCAGATTGCAATTTGAGGTTCTCTTTCACATGCAAAGGGTGTGAACTGTACATGTGCAGAAGTGATGCCATGCTTATAGCTTTAGACTTTCTACATTATAGCCCCGAAGTTTTTTATAAAGAATTTCTTAACTGCATTTTACTACTAGCTTATCTCCCCCTAGTTTAGAACTTAGAATCAGACATCCAAGTGATCAAAATTTTATTAGAGTTATTTTTTTTCTTAATAATTCAATATTCTAGAGACGGGGGCCAGTCTAATATAGCTTGGCTATAGATAATTTTTTACTATAGCTTAGTGTTATAGCATTTGACAAGAAACTCATGGAGCTAGGCCAAAATTACTTGTTTCCTCAGAATAAAAAGGGTATAGGTAGGTAAGCAATATTTTTTTATTGTACTTTTTATTTTTTTATTATGCTGATATAGAGCAGGAGTTCTGACTTTAACAGTGCATATCACTAAATTCCAATACAAACTTTAGGGTTGGCAGCAAAATCTAGGCACGGTGTAGGGTTAGCAGAAACACAAGGACACTTTGTTATATTACTGTGTTACTGAACATCTTGGTCATTCCTTTTAAAAGACCCTTGTCCCACTTCCGGCCAAACACTAGAGAAATCCACGGAAATTTTCATTTTATTTGGCAGCACGACTTGGTCAGGGTACTATACCGTTAGTTAAGTCAGCTCAGAGAGTCCCAGGTTTAAATCCTGGTCAGTGCCACCTTTCCATATCAATAGAACACTGTTGTTGACTCTATTTTGTTTATTTTATCTTCATTATTTCAGAAATGATTGATCAAAGCGGCAGTCATTTCAGAAAAGACATTTCCAATGCATAATAACACTTTTGGTAGTAGGCCAGGGATCATTAAAATTACATTGTAGATCAATTATAATTGCTTTTAATTGATAAATAGGGAAACTCATCATTGATTTTCTTTGCATGATCTCTCTAATCACAGAAACATTAATATTATCCATTAAGGATCTCCGTACCACTGCCAAATACCGACACTATGCATTGGATTTTTTTCCTTTTTTCAGGCTAGACTTTTAGCTTTGATAAATAATCTATGACAAGAAATCCATCCTTGTTTGACTTTTACAAAAAATAACGAAGATTAAATAAACAAAATGCAGTGTTCTGAGTGTAAAAACTCATCAGAGCTAGACCTCTGGTTTCCAACCCTGGACTTCAGATAGTTATGTTGTTTCTCGAACCAACTGAGCTACCTGGTCAACAGAATTTCCTCTGGCTCAAATGTGCTACAGTTACTTCCAAAACAGAGTTAAGGGGAGATTATTTAAAACCACAGTTTAGTGGGACATGGATCCTTAAGTAAAAAGGCATTTAACAAGCATTGAAAATTGATGTATAACTCTTTGTCTGCTGCTTAATGTAATTACCACCCCCTAATCCCATCCAATATTTATAAGTAATACTTAAGAAATTTAAACATTTCACTTTCAAGTTCAAAATGTATTGTCATGTCCACATGCTGTTGCATCTCAACCTGATCAATTCTGATTAAGTTAATTATTTTTTAGGAAAATAGTGTAACAATATTGTCCATCCCTGACACTTAGAAAATTATTTAGTCTCTGAAAAAATTGTATGCTAACAAATGCTGTATGAAATAGCCAAGAAATAAAATGGTAAAATTACTGGTTTGAAATAGTGATAAACCTTTGTGTTGTAATGTGACTGTCATCGTGGATTCGAAAAGAAACGAATCACAGGAATTATGGGTAGCGATGCACTGCTTATATGAAAGAAAATGAGAGTACCTCCAACCCCTTTTAACCTTTTAACCACTGTATACCATGATGGACTCATCCATATCAATACATGGTAGAGTCTACTGACATTACTTAAGGGTGAAAGGGTTAAGTGAGGTGGTATCTGTCCGCACCAGTGGCAGACAGTAAGATTGGCAAAGGAAGGCATTACTGCTGGCAGTAGGCAAAGGGATAACATATTATATGCATTTGTAGGTTGACATCAAGAAAGTTAATTGAAGAATTTTCAAAGTGTCTCTTACCGCTTATTTAATTTTATTCCAGTTTTATTATCTTCAAATACATTTTCCATGAATATTTTGCATTTGTACACATGCGATTCGGTGCTTAAGGATATTTGTCTGGTTTATTGCTTTAGGAATAAAGAACGGTAATACAGGGTTAAAGCTATGTTTTAAAACATTGTTGTATCGTCATGATTTATCTTACACATTTTATAGTTATAAAGGAGCTCCAATTACATGTTAAGGAAGACTTATATAGAAAGTGTAACGATATGATAGGATCAAGTGCTCATTACTGTAAAACGGTTTTTCATTCACTTTATTTCTAAACAAAAGCATCAATTCTAAAATTCTGTAAACTACAATGTGAAAATAATTTAACTACTGAAATTTAAGGAAGTACAATACATAAGTAATAAAACAACTTTCCATGGTACTCTTTTTCACATGATTATTAGTAAAGATTTACAAAATTGTTCCAGTCTACCCTTTAGTAAAATTTGGTACGACATTTACTGGCAAGTATTCCTATAATGATAATAATAATCTTTATTTTAACGTCGTGTACAATTGTCAACAACAAACATAAGCTCTGTAGAGCTTTTTTTACGACACCGCTAAGGGAAAACCCCACGCGTTAGCGATCACGGCTCCTGAGGCACCCTATGCAGATAGACCTTTGAGGTGGACCAATTATAACGGTAACATTCACTCTGAAGTAAAGTCTATCAATGTTGCTATGTTTTAAATTGTACAGAAAATATACAAAATGACAAACATTCTCTACATTTTATAATTTACACAGTCAGATTTCCATTAATCGAGCTTTGAATATTCAAATCTCTTGAAATGTCAAACTTATAGGCAAAGTCTAGATTTTTTCTGTGTATAATACTGAAGATATTCCATGTATGAATCAAACTTGAGTCTAATTTCTCGCTGTTTCAAACTACAATCAAGGTCAGAGAACATTGAAAATTATAACTAATAAAACGAAGTAAAACAATTACCTGTGTGAGAACATGGAAATGTCCGAGGGTCATTTTAACAACTAAACATGCAAACTACAGTGTATAAATTCATCGAACATATTTTTCTAATTACATTAAACGCAATTTTTTACAAGTCTTGAGAGTAGCTAGACAATATGCAATGCCTGAATTGTTTAAAAAATGAAAAAAAAACCTGCATTACTGACACTTTATGAATTGCATTTTGTTTCATGTTGAAGTAGAGTAATTAAATCATTCAATTAGGAAATTGAATTTGGCAATAAACCATATATATATATACCTTGCTTGTTGCCAGATTTATAAAAAATCTATCTAAGTAATTAACAGTCATTTTAATCAGACCTGATAGTCATTCTTCTCTTGTTTGTTTTTTTTATATAATTTCGGTGATGTAATTAAGAAGGTACATGTAAAAAAAAAGAATTTTTAATTAATGAAAACTTTAGGTCAAAAGCAATATAATTCAATTATGGACTTTTCTTATTGTGAATATGTCATCATGTGACAAAGTCTTTCACCTCAGCTAGCATCATTACCACATGATCCTGAAAGTCCATAATTGTTTTATTGAATGCTTCAACAATAAATTAAAAAAAACCACCAGTTTTTAATTAGATTATTTGGATGCAAGATTTTCTGTCATGTTTTATTGCATGTTGCAAATAGTATATCAGTTATGTATGTGCTGACTAATGCAAAATGATACTGATGTTAAAAGTATAAATATATATATATATATATCAAAAGCCTTTAAAATATAAATAATAGTTTATTAGCAGTAAAAGTGAACTGGATTCTCCTCATTACTATAGGTAAATAAATAAAAAATTATATGTATATATAATGATCTAAAATAGTTTTTAAAAACTGGTCACGTGACTATAGGATCGATCCAGCCAATGGGATTGCAAGAACTGATCATGTAAACCAAGGTTGATATAAGCATGAATTACAAAAATATAAAGTAGTTGTTTGTATTTTGTACAGACAGATTACAGAATTTGCCATTTAAATTACAGATCAAGTTGACCAGGGAAAATTCTACTAGCGCTATTCATTTATACACAGAGTAAGTTGACCATACTTTATATATAGGCAGAAAACTACTTACCTGGTATACTGATTTGTTTTATTAGGTAAAAACAAATGTAATGACTTTAATTATTTTCAGAAATATAGATTTATTTTATCCGAATTAAGTCGAAAAACATGCTAGGAAAGCCATATATAACTCAAGCATTCTTGATTGCAAGTTGTCATGAAAAGAAAGTTTGTCCATTTTACATGAATTTAAAGGACCCCAAGAGACTGCCGTAATACAGTGTATTCTTCAGATGTACAGGGAAGTGATGTATGAAGTGACAAGACAAACTACATGTGTAGATTCAGACAGTTTACGAAAAAAATGTTTAGTCACGAAAACATAAATAACTACAGGGACTTGAGATGTTATAGATGTGCTGCAGCACGAGAAATCTTGAAGGTAAACAAGACATCCAAGGTATAAATACCATTAAAATGATCTGCCATTTAGGAAAAGAAAATGATTTAAAATTCATGAGGTTTTTTTTATATAAAAAGTTTTTAATAAAATTTTGATAGTATCTGAAGTAGTGTTCCTATGGAATTCACTTTGTTGGAAGAATAATTGTGTTAAAGTATTCATATGTCAACCCCCTGGTAAAGCTTGGGACTGTCCTGCTTTAAGAGACAGAAAATGATGTACCAGCTAGCTTTCCATTAATTAATCCTTCTTGTACAGGCCCCGCAATAGGCTTTATAGCATCCTTCTCAAAGGTAAATGCAAAACGTTCCGACAAACTATAGTGCAAATGGCTTCAAATGCAAAACAATTGATAGTGCATGCAGAACTTAAAATGAAAAATGAAAAAAAATTGGAAAAACAGAAAATATAAAACGATTTAAAGTGCAAATGCAAATTGAGATTGCAAAACCAAGATCGCGAAATTATCCCAGACAAACGGAATAAAAAGAGAATCGATCAAAAACGGAAATGCAAATAATGATTGCAAAACCAGAAATGCAAAATTTTCCCTGAGAGTGACCCTGATACATTAAAAGCGCCGTTTACTGACACATAGAAATTTGTCACCCTATTTAAATTGGTGATCATCTGTCTGGTTGTGTCAGTAGGTAGTGTTGTTCCTGAGAGAGTGTTCTCTGTATGACAAGAAAAATTAATGCCATATTGTTTACTTGGTTTATATATATTTGACTCTGAGTCATCTCATACATATACAAAACAAGTTATGAGCTTCTGCAAGAAGCCAAAGCATGAGGCAAAATGACGATGGGTAAATGATAACTGATTTATAATCATACTCTACTTTGATTTAGTAATAAGTTTTTGTTGTATTATTTTTCATTTTTACAACTTATTAACATTACAAAACCAAGAAATGCTGCAAAACGTTTCACAGCTAGGTTTGTATCACACTCTGGGACTTTCTTCGGTGAGACAATGATTTTGTGTTGTATTAGTTTTCTATAATCTTATTTAGAAGTTATAGGTTGCAGGCCCTTTTAAGAAAAAACAAGTATTTTTACTTACTCCCAGTAATTTTGCGCAAAAATCTTAACAAAGCATAACCCGAGAGCAATGGACAACTGTCTACTTTATAATCGTAAGGTCCGGGGATTACTTTATAATCGTAAGGTCCGGGGATCAATCCCTGTAGCAAAGTCAAAACGTTTCGGTGGAAATGGAACCTGTAGCAGAGATAGATATAATTGTATATAACACAAGTTGCTATGGTAAATGGGCAGGCAACTCCAAGGCAGAAAACAGCTTAATAAATTGGAAGCCTATATCTTCTGTCTTGGAACTACAACACATCATTGGTGCAATTTCTTCTTGGAGTTAGCTCCCTTTTTTTCGAGCAGTATTATGCAATAAATTGAATCCTTTTGTTAATTTTTCAGATTTGATATTATTAATTTGTTAACCAAGAGAACAACATATTGTTTTACATCACTAAAAGTTATTTTTTTAAACTTGAGGAAGGGAAATACAGCAATTTCTGTCACAGAAAGGTAGTATTCACATCCTTAATTCTTCTGGAGAATGCCCTTCAACATTGAGTGCATTTAAGTCTAATGTCAAAGAGATGTTTTAAAGAATCTTTGGTACAATTTGTATAGATCAGACACCAAAACTTCTCTCGTTGTCTTAACAACGCCGTGAAGATAAAACTCCTGCTGCAGATATCATTGCAGCATTAGTCATCTAAGCATTTTACTCCACAGAACGACATTGTACTTATATGCTAAACATCATTGCACAAATGGTTATTTTAGTACTGAAACCTAGTTGGGTACATTACGTAACTGAATGAATGCTTCAGTTCAATAATAAAAATACTATAAAATTAACTTTTGTACTTTTTCAAAGCCAGTTTCCAATTAAAGATTGGGTTATGTTCTTGGCAGAATTGCTTTTCTAGTTCAAACTTTAGTAATTTTGTGGTTTGGGAAATAATGAAGGCCTCAAACCAATACAGTAGAAGAAGGTCTATTTTGCAGATTGAAGACGTTTTAAGTATTCATTTTCTGGAGGAGACCAACATTACTATGTCTTATTAATGAAAACATGTTAGTGTTGTGAGCAAGCTGTCTTTGTGATGTAGAAATTTCCTTCCTGAAGTTTATTGCTTGATGAAACATTTTATCTCTTGAAAGCAGCAGTGAAAGTTCTAAGCAAACGTCAAGTTACTGGACATTTTTATTCTGCTTGATTTTTAAGTTTTGTATATGTAAAAATATGAGGAGGTGTCCATATTGCATCAAATATGGTATTTATGAAATGTTTTGAACTAGATGAGGTAGAGTGATTCTGTATTTTCTAAATGGTATATATTTCACAAGTTAGTCAACTGTCTTGCTAACACCAACAGGAGAATGAGAATGGTGGTCTAATGGTCAAAGTGAGTTAAGTGGAACACATATGGAAGCTTGTGAATACAGTACCAGGGGATTTGTATCACTTAAAACATGCCTCTGTTTCCTGTGTTGATGATGGATGAGCAGATATTTGATATTATTTATGGACATCCTGGTAAAGTTTACCGGATTTTATCAATAAAACTCGCCTTCAGGTTTGTGAAGGAATATTTGGCTTTCTGCTTACAACTGTTTGGTCACAACAGACAGCCAAATGTACCAAACCCCAACCCTGCCATAACATATGTATCCCAAACCCACCCCTCCTTCCTTAAGAACTCGGAGATATCTTCTGTCCTATGTTCCTAGATGGACATTAACTCATTCACCCCTGAAGACACATTTGAACTCTTCTCATTCAAAGGTTGGAATTGTTCATTATGAAATTTTAGGGTGAATGAGTTAATTAGGGACAAAAATCAATATTCTGCTTCCAGTGCATTTCATCTGTAGCTTTCTTTACTCATGTTGCCTCTTTTATAGTGTCTGAAATGGGTTAGGGAAAATGAAGTTAAAATTCCCAAGGGAAAATTTACGTTAACTTCTCAAGGGAACCTGCTGTTATCTGGCAATAATATTGCACTGAAAAATTCTTTCTATAACTGTTTAGTCTGAGTACTGAAATAGATTTTTTTTTTATATATGATTGCCAATAAAATTGTCAAACTGCATTTAAAGTTTCCAAAATATTTCTACTTATAGTGTAGACCTACTTCAAAGACTCATAAAACTCATAAACTTTCCACAGAGTTTTGCAAAACAAATTATTAATGAAACAATATGTTTGAAGTAGGGAGAAGTATTGATCAGATCCAAGGTCCAATAACTGGATCAGTATGAGTGAGTAATTTTCAGTTTTATTTCCTGCTCAGGTTATATCAAACACTTGAGTAACCTTGATATTGCAGATTTGACACCTTGTCACCATAAAGCTTGATGACAAAAATCAATTTCAATGTAATAATATCAGGTTTGTTTTCAATCTATTTTTCAAAGATAAAACTGATAAAGTAAACAGATGTTGCTTTTGTGGGAACAGAAGTTGTAAGATAGAACCTTGATGTTTTTGGAAACCAGTGGTTTTATCAATACAAAAATCGTGATAAAAAGCACTGCTTTAATAAGCATACACACAACCCTTGTTAGTATTATAATGAATTCTCGTATATCTGAATGTATTTTTGGAGGATGGGGCTGTAGGGAGATGGGGGTTGATTTTAGCTCACTTGCCTGAAGGGAAACAGATCTTACATTTTGGCATCGCATGATTGGTACTTTATTCATATATAGTTAAATGTTTAAATATTTGAGATTCAATTTTTACCAAATAGTGTATCTGGATATGAAGATTGTATTTTGAGCAAATTTTCACACATATAATGCAAAAAATAATCTTCAGTTCTGAAATATTGCATTAATAAATGTATTATGCAACAAAGACAAGCAGTAGATTTGTTTGTCAGATTTTCACATCAATGGCACCACTCAGACGTATGTCTTAATTATTAACATACCTAAGTAAGTCTTTATTATTAACATACCAAAGTGTCCTGTTTGAGTCAGTTACAATTGAATCTGCTTGAGAGACCACCCCTGTTAATTAAGTGTGCCTGTCTCTTGCTGACCATAATTTTCTCATCCCTACAAAGCAATTTATTATAAAGGTAAAATCTACGTAAACAGACCTTTTCTGTTAGGAGACAATTTTTGAGCCTAATCCCTAATCATTTCATACAGATTTTACTGTACATGTAAAATGAAGATATTTTTTTAAAAACTGATGCAAAATGTATGACATTCATGATCATCATTTTTTATGGGCATATTTTCTCAAGAACTGTAGTAGATAAAATCATAGCTTTTATAAAGTCATAATATAGCTTGGATCCAAACGGACATTCACTTTTGCCCAAAACAAACCAGAAATGTAAAAGGAAAGCCTGTTTCTAACAGTAAATGGAATCTAAAAGACAGTTTTTAGGTGTTGTCGGTTTAAAGACTAAAAGATGGCTCTTGACGATTCTTACAAAATCGGTTGCGTATTTGGATTTAGCTGCAACAGTGAAATCTACAGCATTGTATGTATTCACAGCTCGCAGACACTTTTACCAGTTTTTAGACGACCCTTAGAAGCTACGATCTTCGATCTGTTGCTCAGGAGTCACATACTGGTGAATGGATCATCTCGACAGACTATGGAACCTGGTACATTGGAAAACGTGGGGAAACATTTCCATTGATCCAGCTCCATTCAGCTCCCATAACCAGTGTTAATCATTACAAAACGCTATT
The DNA here is from genome assembly GCF_002113885.1 of Mizuhopecten yessoensis. NCBI lineage: Eukaryota > Metazoa > Mollusca > Bivalvia > Pectinida > Pectinidae > Mizuhopecten > Mizuhopecten yessoensis. The sequence goes on from NW_018405595.1 coordinate 1,475,567, forward strand.
GCAGTGCAAAATTGCATTACTATTTTTCTACCTCCTAAAGCAAAAAAAAGAAAAATCATTAACTTCAAATTCATGGCTTAATTCAACAGAATGGCTTGATACATCTAGATTCTTTGATTTTTCAGCATTTTTATCATTACTGCTTTAGGTTAACTTCTGTACATAAAATGGCGATGATAGAAAATTGCTAGACTGTAAATGCCAACATTATATACTTTCAATATTTTGTTTTTATTGGAACCTAGATTAGATGTACATTCATTGCAATTTGGTATATATACTCGCCAGCTTTCAATTTGTTCGTGGGGAAAATCTGTTTGACAACATTTTAAAATAAAACTTGGACTAAAGTAACCAAATTTCAAGAACGACCGCTTTTATCAAGACAATTATTACTAAATAACACTTCATGTATATAACAGTTCTGATATATTTTCTTTCCAGATTTAGCATGATATCGTTTGATTAGCAAGTCATGTTGTAGAGAGCATGTATACTTCCTGTAAACACAGATAATCTTGAAAGCTGTCACAACAATATGATGATACTCTGGTGTTTATAATGCCATGTTGTATGTCCAATGAGACGGTATCAGTCAATTGATATGCTCTTCATGAAGGAAGTGACATTTCACCTATTCCTGTCTAAAATTACTATTAATCTGACAGGTCCGATGGACTGAATGCCCTCTATATGAAACATATACATACCAAGTGACCATGGCCACCTTTCATATGACTAACTGTACAATGCATACTTGATAATGACACGATACATATGTATTTTCACAATAAGATAATGGAACGGAATAAAAACAAAGCACATTTATTTAATATCCATTCCTGATTATGATCGAGATATGACCATTCCATTTAGAAACAGCTAGGTTTGAAGAAATAAAAAAGCTGTTGGCACAAGAATTGATAGACTCTGACGTGAATAATTGCTTGATCTGATGAATGTGGACCCTTACAAGTTTTACAAAAACATGCCTTATACTTAAGAATTATTTGATTAAGCTGAAGGCTTTCCGTGGTAAATTGTTACTAAAGCTAATGTGAAGAGTCAAGTGTACATATGTATTTATGAATGACATTGTCACAATGATGAAATCATTGTTATAGTCCCTGTGCTTTTTACAGATTATAGCTGTTTTAAATTTGAACATTAAAAAAAAGAAAGATAAACCACATGATCAAACTAATGGCCTCTATATATACTGCCCATCCTAAACCTAATAGCACTGGTGCTGTAGGGGAATTATAGGATTATCCTGACAAGGGAAGTAACTCTATGCCAGGAAAATCCTATTTTTGCTTCATCTTCAATATGAAAAAAGGAGCATACTACGGGTAGAAAATATGGCTCTAAAGAAGAAATCATTTGATATTTCTTGATAATAACTTTCTTCAGATACAGTTGTGTACACTCATTACCTTAAATAAATGTCCATGAGTAAAGAATTTGACTAGAACAATCCTTTTGTAGAAAAATACATATGGTATCTGATCGGTCGAAAAAATAATTTAACTGATAAGTTAAACATCTGTATGTGGGATCTGTGATGGCAAAATAGATTGTTCGTCTCCAACTTAGAGAGATTCTGTTTACTGGGTCGTCATCAACCTAATGATGTAACTATGACAACGATAGTATCCTTTAGGAATCCGACAACTCAGGACAGGGCAGAGAATATGTCAAGCTTTAGTTTGATTGGGTAATGTAAAGATTTCTAGATAAGATACCTAGTTACTGTGACACTGTGGAAGTTTGTGTGTCTCTATTTAATTATCACTTCAAGCTGATCGTTTAATATTTCATTTTAGCATGTGTGTCTCCTATTGGCTTAAAATGAGAACATTCCATCCATGTCAATGCCATTTTGTCATTGGGGTGTTTTTGTATCGTTTCTATGGGAACCACATGTAGGGAATGATATATAGAAGCCATGATAACATTGGTGCATGTTTCATTGTCTTGAGATCATCATTTGTTTTTATGAAAAATGAAAATTTTTAAAAAATCGCCCTGAACAGTTCAATATTTTAAGTTACATCAAATGTTGAGCTTTAACCCTTTCACCCTTGGGTAACATAAGTAGACTCTACCATACATTCATCTAGATGAGTCTACAGCGGTGAAAGGGTTAATATCCTGTGTTTTTTTATTAATGTTAAAATGTCTTTTTGGTGCGATTGTCATTTTATGGCTATGACATATGAACTTGGACTTGCTAACTACTTGGATGTGTCCGACACTGTCTTTGACTTTTCTATTGTGGTCCAAATTATTACTTTAAGATCAACCGATTAATTCAAAATTTTAAACACAACATGGGTTTCATGAATCATTTTATAGAGGGTAAAACATTCTAAATGACCTAGCTATCAGTTTTTTGGTGCCATTTTTTATGTTTTCTTTTATCTTTTAAATAAAACATACATATATGCAGTTGAAAATAAGTCAGAACTCATCTTTAAACCACAAATTCAATTTTTCAGTTTTCATCAACACTTACAGAACAGAAAGAGATTTGATTGGTCAGGGTGCCCCCAGAGGAATAATTGACTGTCCTGTTTCCTTAGAATATCACTAACATCCCTAATTAGACATTATTAATAGCATTCCTTGCCTTTATTAGGAAACCAATTGTATCCCAACTATTGTTTTAAGCTAGCCAACTTGATCAAAACAATCTTCTAATGTACTGAAAATGTACTAATTTAGCACATGCAAATAGCTAGAATATAATTGAATTTTATGAAGTTGACAAAGGCAAAAGAAAACTAGGGCATATTGTTTTTTGCCCAATGGTTTAACAATGAATGAAGTAGGACAGGTCTATCCGTCAGTCACTGTATGAGTAAGTATGAGATGATAAGGCTATACTCCCCTGTGTGTGTCAATGATCCTATAGGTTGCAGTATGGTAATTACAATGAGATGCTCCTTTGACAGTTCTGTTAATAAATGGCTAACATTATGCTTGAGTTCTCGCAGCACCAGCTGGTCTCATGTTGGGGCTCTCAATGATACCTGATTTAGAGATGGAGAGAAAACCATATTGATGTGAGATCTGGAATCAAGGTTGCTGACACCAGGAGCTGTATATAATGTTTGATATATTTTCTGCTTTGATTAAATGCCTTGGTTTCCATACAGATGTCCAGGGTTTTTGAGCTTTTATCAAACCATAGGCTTAATGTAAACAAAAATCCTTGTTAAGACTCCGAAGAATTTTATGACTTTAATTATTTACTTGTAAAAGATTTTATTGATTTATTTACATTTTCTTATAGATAATTTTGATAATAGATAATTTTGATAATATATTTACCATTGTGTGGCGTACGCCACTTCTACCCCTCCAGCACACACGTAGGTATACACACATAGGCAGATAATAGCCAGGTGGCATAGGACTAGTAGTTAGCGCCTGATAAGGCAGCTCCTTCGAATTCCTCAAAATTGTATTGATTAATGTATAAATGCTAATTATATTAATTGTATATCTATGTACTGTAAATTGCTTTAGAGTGGCTTATGCTAGCTAGATAAGGCGCTATATCAAATGCTGTATATTATTATTATGTGAGAATATCAACCACATTGAGTGTCGCTGGGTACATTGGTTTTCTCCAACACTAAATCCCACTGCCTGCTTTCTCAAGGCCAACAGGAGTAATTTATCATAAAAATTAATAAAAGTTATTCAAAATTATTGTTAAATAAGTAAAAGTTTTATTAAATGTGTGCCAAACCCTCAGCAATTCTATGGTTTCACTAAATTTGTAAACACCTTGGTGGAATTTCCGTGTTTTCCACCCAATTAATGCATGAAAGAACCTTATAATGTTTACTCTGAAAATGGTTTATCTTTTTAATAACCAGACTGAAATATGTAAAGCACAAAAATATATTGACAACTTAAATATATATCTTTGAAAAATATACTTCAAAATAAGTTCTTTACCACTGAAATAAGCTTACCATGACCACTGAAATAAATTTACCATGACCACTGAAATAAGTTTACCATGACCACTGAAATAGGTTTACCATGACCACTGAAATAAGTTTATTGTTACCACTAAAATAAGTTTACCATGACCACCTAAACAAATTTATCGTTACCACTGAAATAAGTTTACAATGGCCACTGAAATAAGTTTATCATTACCACCTAAATAAGTGAGCACTGAAATAATCCATATTAACTGAAATAAATTAACTTCTAAAACATTTATTTCTGTATTGAAACAATATTACCACTGAAATACATGTAAGTTACCATGAAATAAGATTGTTTACAGTTTAAGCTGGGACGACCTTAACATGTAGTCTGTAGATAAGGTTGTAGACTACATATATATCCCATAATGGCTTGTATGTATTTCTCCAGCTGTAGGTTTAGACTTCGTACTTTAAGAATGACATGTGAGGGTGGCAAGGAATCGATCCCAGTAGTCCTAACTACAACAGAATTCTAGATAGCATTTGTTCACAGCACTACCAGATTACAATCTATTTTTAACAGAAACAAAGACGAGAATTATATACTTCAAAGGCCATCTCTTAATTATTTTATGTTTGTAAATAATTAATTGTTTGTGTAAGCAAACATACTTTCTGCTATTGATTTCTTTGGTGAAAATCTTGTAATCAGGAGTGAAAGAATGGGGTTCAAGAAATCTTATCTGGACTAAAGTGGTCTTAGTGTTTTGTAAAGCTCACTATTTATTTCAATAATGGCATTCTATTGGTTTTTTATCGCTGGACTAGATACCTTGATGATTGGTGTACTTGTGGTTCTTTTTGTCTGCCATCATGTGAAAAATGTAGCAGTTCAATGTTAGGTCTTGGATGAATGGTAAAGGATAAAAAAGTGTGCAGTAATTGCATAGAAATAAAAGGATGATCTGTTTTATATAGCACTTCAGGTTATAGGAAGTGGGTTTTTCATATCATTATCATCTTATCATCTAGTAATTATGTTTCTATATGAACCCTTGATAGCATTACATTCGATTTTAAGCTGTATATTTGGAATGGAAAACAACAAATATCATGGAAAAGGACATTAACAACTAATTGCAGCCTTTCTTCTTAACTGTTTCAATGATCAAGACCTCATGTCCTCCATTAGAACTAATTGCTAGAGTTTTATTGATGGAAATTCAATAGAAACTTCTTGGTATACTGATCAAAAGTACCTGTCTTCAAAACAACAATTGCTATATATTTAGCTGAGTCAAAACTACTATTAATTATAGAATATGATTTTTTTTGTTTGAAACTCTTTTGAAATGATTGTCTACACCCTTTGTTCTTCTGCCCCATCACTAACGTTTCTACCCCCTCCCTAACTCTGCTCCAACATCACGAAACATTCTACCCCTTCCCTAACTCTGCTCTAACATCTCTAACCCTTCTACCCTGTCTCTAACTCTGCTCCAACATCTCTAACCATTCTAAACCCTCCCTAACTCTGCTCCAACATCTCTAACCATTCTACCCCCTCCCTAACTCTGCTCCAACACTTCTAACCTTTCTACCCCCTCCCTAACTCTGCTCCAACATCTCTAACCATTCTACCCCCTCCCCAACTCTGCTCCAATATTTCTAACCATTCTACCCCCTCCCTAACTCTGCTCAAACATCTCTAACCATTCTACCCCCTCCCTAACTCTGCTCCAACATCACTGATGTTTCTACCCCCTCCCTAACCCTGCTCCAACATCTCTAACCATTCTACCCCCTCCCTAACTCTGCTCCAACATTTCTAACCATTCTACCCCCTCCCTAACTCTGCTCCAACATCTCTAACCTTTCTACCCCCTCCCTAACTCTGCTTCAACATCTCTAACCATTCTTCCCCCTCCCTTACTCTGCTCAAACATCACTAACACTTCAACCCCCTCCCTAACTCTGCTCTAACATCACTAACTCTTCTAACCCCTCCCTATCTACCCCCTCCCTAACTCTGGTCCAAAATCTCTAACCTTTCTACCCCCTCCCTATCTACCCCCTCCCTAACTCTGTTCCAACATCACTGATGTTTCTACCCCCTCCTTAACTCCGTTCCAACATCAATTACACGTCTAACCCCTTCCTATCTACCCCCTCCCTAACTCTGCTCCAACATCACTGATGTTTCTACGCCCTCCCTAACTCTTTTCCAACATCACTAACACTTCTAACCCCTCCCTATCTACCCCCTTCCTAACTCTGGTCCAACATCTCTAACCTTTCTACCCCCTCCCTATCTACCCCCTCCCTAACTCTGCTCCAACATCACTAACCTTTCTACCCCCTCCCTCTCTACCCCCTCCCTAACTCTGTTCCAACATCACTAACACATCTAAACCCTCCCTATCTACCCCCTCCCTAACTCTGTTCCAACATCACTAACACGTCAACCCCCTCCCTATCTACCCCCTCCCTAACTCTGTTCCAACATCACTAACACATCTAACCCCTCCCTATCTACCCCCTCCCTAACTCTGTTCCAACATCACTAACACGTCAACCCCCTCCCTATCTACCCCCTCCCTAACTCTGTTCCAACATCACTAACACATCTAACCCCTCCCTATCTACCCCCTCCCTAACTCTGTTCCAACATCACTAACACGTCTACCCCCTCCCTATCTACCCCCTCCCTAACTCTGTTCCAACATCACTAACACATCTAACCCCTCCCTATCTACCCCCTCCCTAACTCTGTTCCAACATCACTAACACGTCTACCCCCTCCCTATCTACCCCCTCCCTAACTCTGTTCCAACATCACTAACACATCTAACCCCTCCCTATCTACCCCATCCCTAACTCTGCTCCAACATCTCTAACCTTTCTACCCCCTCCCTTACTCTGCTCCAACATTTCCTACCTTTCTACCCCCTCCATAACTCTGCTTCGACATCTCTTACCATTCTACCCCTCCCTGTTTAGCTGGGTCAAAACTACTATTAATTATAAGAATATGATTTTTTTTGTTTGAAACTCTTTTGAAATGATTGTCTACACCCTTTGTCCTTCTGCCCCATCACTAACGTTTCTATCCCTTCCCTAACTCTGCTCCAACATCACTAACACATCTAACCCCTCCCTATCTACCCCATCCCTAACTCTGCTCCAACATCTCTAACCTTTCTACCCCCTCCCTTACTCTGCTCCAACATTTCCTACCTTTCTACCCCCTCCATAACTCTGCTTCGACATCTCTTACCATTCTACCCCTCCCTGTTTAGCTGGGTCAAAACTACTATTAATTATAAGAATATGATTTTTTTTGTTTGAAACTCTTTTGAAATGATTGTCTACACCCTTTGTCCTTCTGCCCCATCACTAACGTTTCTACCCCTTCCCTAACTCTGCTCCAACATCACGAAACCTTCTACCCCCTCCCTAACTCTGCTCTAACATCTCTAACCCTTCTACCCTGTCTCTAACTCTGCTTCAACATCTCTAACCATTCTACCCCTTCCCNCTCTGGTCCAACATCACTGATGTTTCTACCCCCTCCCTAACTCTGCTCCAACATCACTAACACTTCTAACCCCTCCCTATCTACCCCCTCCCTAACTCTGGTCCAACATCACTGATGTTTCTACCCCCTCCCTAACTCTGCTCCAACATCACTAACACTTCTAACCCCTCCCTATCTACCCCCTCCCTAACTCTGGTCCAACATCACTGATGTTTCTACCCCCTCCCTAACTCTGCTCCAACATCACTAACACTTCAAACCCCTCCCTATCTACCCCCTCCCTAACTCTGGTCCAACATCACTGATGTTTCTATCCCCATCCCTAACTGTGTTCCAACATCACTAACGTTTCTACCCCCTCCCTAACTCTGCTTCAACATCTCTAACCCTTCTATCCCCTCCCTAACTCTGTTCCAACGTCTCTAACCTTTCTACCCCCTCCCTAACTCTGTTCCAACATCTCTAGCCTTTCTACCCCCTCCCAAACTCTGCTCCAACATCACTTACCCTCTTCCACTCTAATAGAGCTCTATTTTCCACATCCCCCCTTAACCTAATGCTTCTCCATCCCTAACAATGCATTCATCTCTGTGATTCTGGTTTCCCTCCCCTAGTTCTACTTCACTCCCTAACATAACAAACAATATCTGTTATTGCCGTCTTATGATCACTTGGTGACGTCATAAAGGGAATTCCAATTCCTGAGAAGGAGTTTTTAATTGATGTTTCATTTGATCAACAGGTGTTATCAGAGTTTATTTGTTTCCCCAGTGACATATTTCCTGTAGAGTATAGCAGTTCGCAGGTCAACATTTTTGAAGTTGATTGTCAAAAACAGACTGATGAAAAGCCTTTCCTGATTCAGTAAATGAGATGGAAGTGTTACTGGCCTGGTGTGTCATGTTATGATAAAATATTGCAATGCAATACTCAGAAATATGTTGTCTCATTAAAATTGGGGGAAAAATGTATATTCAAAGCAAGAAGTCAGATTTATTTCATCTTAGTATTTCAAAGATATTATTCATATTTCACTAACACATATCATGGTGGCAGAAGATTAATTTTAGACCCTTTTCAGACCCCAACACAATCTCAAGAGGAAGCCAAGCAGCATTTCATCATGTTCTTTATGTTTCCACCCACTTTTGACATGTGAAGGACAGTGTGTTATTACCCTGTAGCCCCAAGGTTTCATTACGAAGAAAACATATCATCTATTGTAACAGAGATGTAAGGATGTCAGGGGAACAATACTTTCAATATACTTATGGCTGTCTGGAACATGTGTAAAGTTTAAAGCATTCTGATCATATAGTAAAACTTAACTGCCATCTTTTTGTCAGAAAAACTTTTTTTGTATTGCAAAAATTAAACTATTTAAACTTGTTATGCTATCATCATGATACAGTTAAACCTGGTTAAACTGCCATCATTTGTCAGAAAAAAATAGACATACTGCCATCATTTGTAAGATATACTGCCATCATTTGTCAGATATACTGCCATCATTTGTCAGATATACTGCCATCATTTGTCAGATATACTTCCATCATTTGTCAGATATACTGCCAGCATTTATCAGAAAATAATAGATATACTGCCATCATTTGTCAGAAAAAATAGATATACTGCCATCATTTGTCAGATATACTGCCATCATTTGTCAGATATACTGCCAGCATTTGTCAGAAAAAATAGATATACTGCCATCATTTGTCAGATATACTGCCAGCATTTGCCGAATGAGTGAGATACATGTATAAAGGAACTGTTAAACAAAGCGGAAAAGGGGATATTGAAATATGCTGCTGTGCAGAGTTGACAAGGCAAGGGAAACCAAAACTGTCAAGGATACTGGACAAGGCTTTAAAGGCACGAACTGACCTGTTACAGATACTGATATAGGCATTGGACATAGGGAGGGATGCATTTGCACCATAATTACTGCCATGAATATTGTAGGCGTTTGCAAAATGTTAACTGACTCGTGCATATCATTGATTCAGTTATTCTAGTTCTTACCATTAGTTAATCAAGAGACAGACAGAGATTTCAACAAAGGGAATAATTATTCGAATAATGCGCAGACAATATGAAATATATATGTAAACAGATATTACACGAGATACCATCCCTGTCCGACTCATTAGTAAAAGGAGACATATTGTTGGTCACATAATAGTGCAATGATGATGTTTGAGCGAGCCATAATAAGCTGTACAGGAACTAGAAGGTGTCATTTCCTGCTTCGAACCGAAACATTTACAGTAAAAGGTAGTCCACTGAATCCTATTATTGGGATCAATTGATTGAGAGAGGAGATTTGCAGTTCCTCTGGTTGGCGGTCATACACATAGGTAGGTGTGTGTTTTATTTTTGTAATTGAAATGAAAAATAATAGTCAGATGGGTACCTTCAGGTATAAAAATTCACAATAATCCTTAATAAGAAAGACGATTTGAATGAATTTTCTTTTAAAAATTATATATGTTAAGGAATATTTTTAATGGGAATAAATGGATATTTTTTGTGTTTATTATATGCACGATGATCATATAGAACAATCGAAAATGGATATGGAGTGTACTGAACTGGGTTGAACTCCCGTAACAATAGGTACTAGCTCAAAATTGTTAGGGAGTCCTAGGTTCGAATCCCTGTCTACCATGGATGTGCATTTTACCTCTCCTGTTACATTGGTGCCGGTAACCAACGCTTGTTTCTAGTACAGGGTGTACGTTTAGCGAGGGGATACCTGAACCCGAGTTGCAAATAGTGTTCTCGTCAGGGGCAAAGACTCAGAAAGAGGAAGGAGGAATGTAGCATATGGAATGGGTCAATGTGTGATTTTTTTGCCTTCCTGTTACAAATATATTGTAAATTTAGAAGAGAATTCCGCCATAGCTTTTCATGCTTACAGTTATCTCCCCTTATTATCATTTTCGATACAACTGTAGCTTGAAACTGCTGTCATACTTTTTACCAGGTTGTTCAGTTGGTTTAAGAATGGTAGTTCAACTATCAGAGGCCCTAAAAACTTATCCATCTCAGCTATACCCTTTATATTAAGAACAAGTTCTGTTGGTTGCTTTTATGGTATGGTTTTCTTTTCGAAAATTATTTATCAATTTTAACAATAGTCATGTTTTAAAAATATTCAAATTCATTGATGCAGTTTTTGCGGTGGTATGGGAATCCTGAAACAGGTGGAATTAGAACACATATTGATAGTACATAAGTTTACCTAATATTGGTAGTTTATATTAGTACATTAGTTTACCTTATATTGTTAGTTTATATTAGTACATTAGTTTACCTAATATTGGTAGTTTGTATTAGTACATTAGTTTACCTAATATTGGTAGTTTATATTAGTACATTAGTTTACCTAATATTGGTAGTTTGTATTAGTACATTAGTTTACCTTATATTGTTGGTTTATATTAGTACATTAGTTTACCTAATATTGGTAGTTTATATTAGAACATTAGTTTACCAAATATTGGTAGTTTATATTAGTACATTACTTTACCTTAATATTGGTAGTTTATATTAGTACATTATAAGTTTACCTTATATTGGTAGTTTATATTAGTACATTAGTTTACCTTATATTGATAGTTTAAATTAGTACATTTGTTTACCTAATATTGGTAGTTTAAATTAGTACATTAGTTTACCTAATATTGGTAGTTTATATTAGTACATTAGCTTACCTAACATTGGTAGTTTATATTAGTATATTAGTTTACCTTATAATATTGGTAGTTTATATTATTTCTAGATAAGATTATAGTCTAGTGATCCCGTCAGCATTGTCTGTAGCATGTTGAGATCGTGTGCATTTAAGCATCATCCGATCAGCCTTAGGTAAAATAAGGATGCTGACGTCAATCATGTGGAGATCATGTGATAATCATGCAGGGATCATGTGATAATCATGTGGATATCATGTGTTTTAGTAGTAGTTCAGCCTGTGATGACAGATTGAGTAGATTATGAAAGGAGATTATGATGATCCTATTTTGATATCCGACTCTTGTGCACAGAGGTTTATAGACAAGGCTAAAAAGTTTGTGTTAAAAGTTAATGACATATTCACTAGTTTTGTGATCTTCAGCATATACATACAGTGTGTACATTGTACAGTTATAAGTACTATTGGTATCTGTATAGCTGACCTTTTGTTGCTTTCCTTTCAGGCTGACTTGATTTACAGACAGGTTGAAATCGTTGTTAAGATTAATATGACTACCTGTTGTCAGTAATTACAATCACAGTGGTAGCTGTTATTGATGTTTTAATTATAATTACTGATTAAAGGTGGAGAGTGATGATGTTCACTCAACTATACATTCAACAGGTTAACAGGGTCAGAAAGTCTCAACAAACACATTGATTATTTCTTTGTAAACATTAGGGGTCAGACCTCAACATGCTCACCAATCACATTGATTAGTCTTTTATAAATATCAGGAGTCAGTTGATATTGCCTTTTCATCAATCAACAAACATGTTGATAATTCTATTTTAAACATCAGAAGTCATACATTGTGTTCTCACCAAATATTGGATTTTCCATTATAGATCTCAGGGGGCAGACATTATGTTCTCACCAAACATTGAAAATTCCATTATAGATCTCTGGGGTCAGACATTGTGTTCTAACCAAATATTGGATATTCCATTATAGATCTCAGGGCGCAGACATTGTGTTATCACCAAACATTCAAAATTCCATTATAGATCTCAGGGGTTAGACATTGTGTTCTAACCAAATATTGGATATTCCATTATAGATCTCAGGGCGCAGACATTGTGTTATCACCAAACATTGAAAGTTCCATTTTAGATCTCAGGGGGCAGACATTGTGTTATCACCAAACATTCAAAATTCCATTATAGATCTCAGGGGTTAGACATTGTGTTCTAACCAAATATTGGATATTCCATTATAGATCTCAGGGGGCAGACATTGTGTTATCACCAAACATTCAATATTCCATTATAGATGTCAGGGGTCAGACATTGTGTTCTCACCAAACATTGAATATTCTATTATAGATATCAGGGGTCAGACTTTGCATACTCACCAAACACATTGATTTAATCCATTATAGATTTCAGGGGTCAGACACTGTGTTCGCACCAAACGTTGAATTTTCCATTATAAATTTCAGGGGTCAGACTTTGCAAACTCACCAAACACATTGATTATTCCATTATAGATTTCAGGGGTCAGACTTTGCATACTCACTAAACACATTGATTATTCCATTATAGATATCAGGGGTCAGACTTTGCGTTCTCATTATTCCATTGTAAACATCAGGAGTGTGACATTGCAGACTCAACAAACACATTGATTATTTCATGGTGAATTTTTGGGGATAGATGTCGACATTATGCTTTTAACCAACACATTAGTATTCCATTGTTAATCGAAGGGGTCAGACAAACATTGCATTCACACCAAACATATTCATTATTCCATTAAAGAATTCAAGGGTTAGACATTCCTGAAGCAGACCTCAGGGTTAGTGTGTACTCTAGATCTGTATTCATTATATGGCTTTTTCTACCCCTGTTTTCTATTTCAGGGGTGATAAATGGTCGAGTGTCCATTACAATCTGGCACTAAAGTCTAGCATTGAGTGTGACTCTGCCACTGTCCAAAATGGTCGAGTGTCCATTACAATACGGCACTAAAGTCTAGCATTGAGTGTGACTCTGCCACTGTCCAAAATGAGACCTGTGTTTAGCAGCATTATTTCTCAGTCATGGAATTTGGGTGCAAACAGTGTTAAAAAGGAAATGGTTAATGCTTCTTAAATTATTTTGGTTTGTTAATTTTCAAAAATCATTTCTTACTTGTAAACTTTATTGGACATCGGTGACATTATATATCATGACAAAGGCAAAATGAGATTTTAATTTGAGTTGAATGTGAGTTGAACAAGTGTTGAACTAAAATGTTCACAATTTTCTAGTTTTTATTTTATGGAACCTGCAGGAAAATGGTGAAATACAATCCCCTTGAAGTAGATCCATTCTATCTCTACAACAGTTAAGTCACTATACCAATTGAGAGGCTTGGATTGTGCAATATGTTGTGATGTTAATACTCCAATGCTTTTAACAATTATGTTTCTGAAACTGAAGTATTCCCCTTCCAATGATAAGAACTGTAATTATGTGTTGGAAAGTGTTTTATCTGGCATCAATATAGATTTAATAAATGTACATTTCTGAAAAGAAAACCGTACCTTGTGAGATTTTTATAAAAATATTGAAGATGAAATTTAATAAACAAAATATAATAAACAACAGCGTCCTGAGTGTGAAAGTTCAGAGGAACTTGACTTCATGATTTGAACCCTAGAATTTAGATTATAATGTACTATAAATTGCTCTAACTGACTGAACTGAACTATCTATGGGGAAGTGTAACCTTTCTGGTCCAGCTGGGCTACAGTTATATCAAAAACAAAATTAATGAGAGGTCACAATTTATACATACAAAAAATCTACTTTGCAATGGGGCAGGGATCTTGAAGTTGGTGTCATTAACGAAACAGGTGAAATAGGCCTTTTTTGTACAAGTTCTACTGACGAAGGAGAATTGTGCCATAATATGCAAAAGCGGCCTTTTCTTGAACTGTCTGAGTCACTTATACAAGAGGGACAGCTATATCTATTTACTGGTTGTAGATCAGGTTCAACTGGCCAGTATCATTTATTGTCTACAGTTAATGATGATGTTAAAACCAATGGATCTGTACTCAAGGAAAGTCAGGAAATGGAAAGGATACCAAAACAGTAATTACATACCCAAGATCAATAAACTGCCACTTCTCAGACAAAAGTAAAAGCAATGTTTCTGTTCATTGTATACATTTATGCCAAGCTATGAGTACATTAAAATATGTTTTTGTGGTTCATGGAAATGAAAATATCTTAAAATGTCTCCTATATTTCATAAGGTATTGAAAATTACAAATCTATCAATTCACTTCTTCGGGATGTATGCTATTTTATACAACATTCATGTGATTTGTCACAGTTACATGTACCACCCTTAACCCTTTCACCACTGTAGACCATAATGGACTCATTCATATCAATGCATGGTAGAGTCTACTGAAGTTACATAGGGGTGAAAGGGTTAAGGATGTTTGCTATTTTATACAACATACATTTCATTTAAGTTACAGTTACCTCCCTTGGTGATCTATGCTATTTTATACAATAAACATGTGATTTATGTCACAGTTACCTCCCTTGAGGATCTATGCTGTTTAAAATAATATACATGCCATTTATGTTACAGTTTTAAACAACATACATGTGATTTATTTCACAGTTACCTCCCTTGAGGATCTTTGTTACGAATCATACATTATATATGTGATTTATATCGGTAGTACCTCGCTTGAGGATCTATGTTACGAATCATACATTATATGTGTGATTTATTTCGGAATTACCTCCCTTGAGGATCTATGTTATGAATCATACATTATATATGTGATTTATTTCGGAATTACCTCCCATGAGGATCTACGCTATATTATATTATATACCTTGTAGTTGCATTAAAGTTATCCATCTTTAGAAATTATGCATTACCATATACATTTTACCTGATTTTATGTCCGAGTTATCTCCCATGAGGATATATGCCACCTTACACATGTATATATCATTCCAGTGATTCGTGTCAGACTAGTTTTCCTCAAGGATATATGCTGCTTTCTGTACCTGTCATTTAGTTTATTTTCCTTTAGGATATATGCTACCATATTCATTATACCATTAATTTATATTGTTATTTAGGTCATATGCTAGCTACCGTGTAAATGATACCTATGTTTTATAAGTTCAGTTATCTCCCTTAATGGTGTATATGCTACCATATAAAGGACATCTGTGATTTATGTCGGAGCTTTCTTCCTGCCTTGGATGACGTTATGCATTGAAACCTCAATACTTCAAAAAAAGGTCAAGATCAGTTTCAGTTCAAGGAATAGTACGTTATATGATAAATCTGAGGTTATTTAATAGTCATAAGGTATTGATCTTTCAAATCAGGACGAACAACATTGTAGGAAAACTCAGCTAATTTGGCTTCAATTGTCACCTTTGGCAAAGATTGAGGTTAACGAAAGAAAAAGGGAAGATACATTCTGATATTTCAGGCATTGCAATGGTAAAATATATTTACATTGTTATGATTGTTTACATAGGTCAGGCATATTGAAGGAATTCATGTTGCTGCATGAAATGTACTATACAATAGCTGTATAGGTGTACCTTGGAAAAGTTCAAATTGACTCAATACAAAGTGCTTGAAATAACAAACGCTCTTTTCTATATGAAAGAGTTTTTGAAAGGTTGGAGATGGTTTATTATTGTAAAAAAGTAATGAATCAATTTAAATATAGCTACTGGGTATCTATGCACCAAAATCAGAAATCTTCACCAAATGTGGAACTGAAAAATTGTGAGAAAGTCTGGAAAGTTCTTAAATGTTCATATTCCCATCATTTTATCGCATTAAACATAACCAAATGAATGTCTGTTTCATCCTGTCTCATCACACCATATCTCAATTCAATGTTATTCTCAATTATTACGGTTTAAAGAAACTAATGACGCAGAACTGTTTGAACCAATTCAAAAATCGGGAAATGTGGAATATTAATTAGGTTGTTATTCTTATACTTCAGATGTGGGATCGCACATGAACAATAAAAACCTTTACAATTATTTCTTGCACACTGTGTGCGGATGATGGGCCAAATTGTGCGATCAAGCATGTTTCTATATTCTACCAACATATATAAGCTGATCTTTATATATTTTCTTTAATATAAAAATGGTGTTTCAGTTTTTAAAAAAAAAAACCAATTTGACACATGTAAAATTATAACAAATTATAAACACGGTCCCATATACAGGTAAACATTGCCACTTTGTACATGTACCTGGACCGAAGTTAAACCCACCAGGGACACTTGCGTAACTCGTCAAGGTGTGAAAATCCAGGTGAAGGGAAGCTTATAATAGACCATAATGAATGTTACTAACAAATTCTTAACGCCCAGTTGTGTTTCCATAAACAGTCGCACAATATAAAAATGACATTCATTAGCAATATTCACTGTCACCTGCTAATGAATGTCATATCTATTTTGTTGCACCAAAAGTCTTTGTAGCTCAGAAACGGCAGCAAACCTCGATAATGACATCTTGTTTGTTGATAGTCTGCTGTTTACAATCGCTATCGCATCGGCGCTTGATAAAATTGGCTGTTGACGTCAAACGTTCTTGTGACCATCACGGTGGGGAAACGAAGCGGTGAACACTCATTTTTCGCGCATGTGATATTGTTCACTGTCTCATGGCAATATCATCCGCGCCCCTTAAAACCAATGTATTTTCGGAGGGTGAAAGAGATTTTTGTTTAATTTTCTCCCAACCAATCAAATAGCTAGAAATTCACTTGAGGTGTAACGATTTAATATATTGGCTCTCTATGTCAGGCAAAACTCTGGCCACTTATAAAAATGTTATTTACCTATTTTGTTACCTGGGAAAAATTTAGTCTTGAACATTATGTTAATTAATATGATGAGACATTTTCATATACATTGTTCCGTATTCCATACGAACCTATATTGATCAACCAATTGTACTAAGTTGCACATTTGTGCCGAGAGCAGCACATGACGGGGCAAACGATTGTTAAATCGCACAGTTGTTGCTCACCATATGTGGATGACATGCGTACGTTAATTGTGCGTGATGTATGCAAGATGAGCGCACACTATTTTTGATGGATTATGCAGTCACACAACTGTAATATTTTGTTGTTGATAAGATTTATTACCTAAATGTAGTTTTTGTTTTATGATCATTTCATGTCTATCAATCAAAAGGTGAATACTTTTCCGCAGTGTTAAAACCAACCTGATGTACTGTTTTCCTCAGTCTTCAGGAAAGAGTTTGTTAAAGTGGATCACAACTCCATAGGGAAATAGTTCTGATTGTTGACTGATAATGCAAGTAACAAGTGTTAACTGTATACTATAGTGACTTTATCATTGAGCTGTCTCATTATTACTACGCACAGGTGTGCTACATTAAGGAGGACCTGATCAATGGATGAGGCTATGATGTTCCCTGTCAATCAATAAAATGACAATACAGTAACATACATATAAAATCTCTTTTCATATGAGATTTATTAAATGAGTGTTGAAGTTCTTATTTCATAATTATACTAAGCTGATTTTGGTAATCTCATATGAAATGAAAATTAAATAAAAAGGTAAATTGAAGAATCTTTTTATCACCAAGACTGTATGTGAACATGACTTGCATAAAACCTGATTTCTTTCACCGTCATCAAGTCTGCAATGTCACCATTTGGACTGAAGTGTGTTGTCTTAAATGCCATGATGTGTCCTTCAACAAGTTTTGGGGAATAGGTTAAGCACAGTTATCAGGTGTCGTTCTGTTTGTCCATTAGTTTAATTGTCTGTAGCACTAGTACTGCTATATACCTATCTTCTTAACCAATAATTTTTAAGGTAGTTAAGTCGCTTACAATTCATTTTTGATTTAGATAACTTTCTTTTTATTTATTTTTTATCAATTCTGTCCATTAAATTACTGATATTTGCATTCTTCCCCTTACATGCCAGATCTCACTGTGTGAGGAAAAATCTAGCAGATTTTCGCCTGCAATGATGAGTCTCATGGTGTAGGACATGATATTACGGAAAGTTATCAAAACCTTGGAAAATTCAATGCTGAACATAATTTTCTTTTTCTCACGGTTGGTTATTTCTGTCCTCTTGTTAAAGGCATGCCAAAGTTCCTTACTTAGATATTTTGTATTTTATTTAATTTGTAGTGGAATAAGATTATTAAGGGTTATCCACTATGAAAATTGCCATGAACGACCAGCTCCATTATTTAAACAATTGTAAAACTCACAGATTGGTCTCCAGGAAAACTGGCAGGGTACATATGATCATTATAACCAAAGTTTTCGCTCTGTTGAATTTTATGTTTTATTTTGACTATTTGATCAAGACATGCATTTATTTAGAATTACATTCATACATATTGTCCATAGCACTGCTTCTTAGCTTCTGTGCTGGTATTTATGAAACTTAATTGGAACACATGATCAGTACCATATACAGGTACAGATGAGTGATCGCCTTTATAAGTCTAACTATTTCTTAATTTGTGATTATATATAATTTTGTGGGAGCAGGGGATATTATAGTTAGCCTGTGGCTTACAGTTCTAGTTTTGAGTAGGTCATGCAAAATAATGATACTTAAGTCAGCCCAGCCTCTTTGATACATCCAACATGATGAATACAGATGTCCCACAGTTAATACAGCCAGTGTTATACTGGGGACATTTTTCTCAAAACTATCCCAGTAATTTATCTAGTTGTTTCGATTTCACAGTCCTGCTGCTTTAATGCTGGGAATGAACTCGACAGACTGCGTGGATTAATGATTTTCCACTGTTTTCTAATTAAGTGGGCCAAGCTAGGATTACAGAATAAGGCACTTTTAGTCAGCATTTTTCCAGAGGAACGTTCATTATACATGTGGTGTATACATGCTTGAACAACGTATAATGAAATGGTAGTATAGGTTTATATGGTCCTTATACAAACATTAAAGTGAGCACCACCGGTAGCTCTGGCTTGATGGGGCGTTTTATAGGATTGATATAAAACAGTTTTTGAGTGTGATGAGTTGATTTACAACTTTCTACTTTATTAGATAGATGACACAACAGATACTTGACACACCTTTCAAAGTCACCTTGGGAGAGGCAAATTTATCAACTTCATTCATAATTGTCATAAAATGATATTTTGTATATAGTATTTTGAGTACTATAAAGAGTTTTCATCATCAGTGCATGCATGGGTACCTGTTTTGTTTTCTTTAAGGGTATACCAATAACCTTATGTTTTAATACAAGAGTTATTTCTCATTAAAAACCTCATTTGAATCATCTATGAAATTGCAATTGCTTGAGTGTTAATCAGTGCATGGGATTGTGTGTTCCTTTGAAATACATTTTCAGTTTAGAACTAACTAAAATCAGGTTACTTAATTTGTTCATAGATGTGTTACAGGTTTAATACATGCTTATTAAGTTATTGTGTTCATTAAATATTTTGTAACAGGAAAGAGAATATCGTGCTTGCACCGGGAATCGAACTGGCGAACCCTTGAAGGTTTCTAGTCAGACGCTCTACCACTGAGCTAAAGGAAATTTCCCTCTAGCTCAAAGCTAGAAGGTGACTGTAATCCTATGCACTTCCCCCATCCTTTATTTTAATGTGTTCGCCCTCGAACACCACAACCCAGGTTCTAACTCCCTGTCACTACAGTGAGGGCAATGGACACCATTTGTAACAGGAAAGAGAATAGTGTGCTTCCCTGAGGATTGAACCCGCAAATCCTAGGTTTCTATTCGGACGCTCTACCACTGAGCTAAAGGGAAATTCCCTCTAGCTCGAGGCTAGAAGGCGATCATAATCCTATGCATAATTAAAATCTGCCACCAGTTGAACCCGTTTTGTACCAATGTGTTTTAATAGTGTAAACCACAGGAATTATTACAAAACACTTATTCATTGATGCAATATTGTACTGTTGGGACCAGATAGCTAATCAGATTATGTTGATACTAATGGCATCAGTGGTATTGAGTGAGTCAACGTCTACCCTGGCATATACATGCATTATTTAGTTTGTCACACAGTGCATAGTTAAATGTAAAGATGTATGTAAACAACGCTTTTCAAACAACTATGTCATGCCATGCACATCTGCTGGTTGAAACACAACTGTAATTATGCAATTGCACCACCAGTGCTTCAGAACATGAAATAGCTAGACATGTTGAAGAGCTTTTTAGGCCATGATCCTCCTTAATGTTTATTTTAAGGGATTGATTTATTTCAGATATAGAGGTAATTTATCCCAATAAAACAAGAAAATATTCCCTAAGCTGGTTAAAAGTGCATGTCAATATATTGTGTTCAGCTTTACCTGAAAATCAATACCTAAATAAAAAGGAGGCCACTCAGGTTAATCTCTTGGGATATGTGTGGGTTATGTGCTAAATCTTGGCATAGATCTATATAAACCAACTGAGTTCATACAGACAGGTTCAATGATGCTTCTAAACCCCATGGTATTCCTCCGTCTATCTCACTGTTGACTCAAATAACCTTTCCTTGTCATATTGCTCTTCTACCTTTATTATTGAACATATTTTGATGAAACAAATATTTCCTACAAAAACAGCTAAAATGAGTTGGTGTTTCAGAATTTTATATTTTTCAGAGGAGTCGATCATATGGCCCTTTGTTTATTACTACCAAAGTTTGTCTGGAGCTCAGCTATATTGCCTTTTCTTCTATGTTCACAGAATTTGCTTTGATACATATTTCGGAAAGACAGAATGTAGCATATTGATTAAGCAAGTACTGCTGAATGCCTAATGATAATTAATCTTTGTTAATTTTGTATTCCAAAGTTTGTTCAGAACATAAATTCCTGCTATTTTACAGTCATAAAACTTGTTACACTTATGAACCTTGAGAAGGTGGAATATCACATAGCATCTAATTTGGGTCTGGTACTCACTGTATGTAATGATCTGAGTAGCATGCTTGAATGAAAGGATATAATGTTTGTGCAAATGAATGACATTGACCAATTTCAAGGTCACAGTTGTCAAAGGTATGGAAACCTTAAAACAATAGCTGAATAACAAGGTCAATTTCAAAAAACCGGAAAAAGACCAACGTGGTCTGGCAATTAAGTGAACCCATACCTTTTCACGTCCAGATTGGGGAGGATTGAACCCCTGCAGCCACCATGGTAAAAGGGGAGTGCACCACCTGACCACCTTACAAGAGGCATATACAAATGTAGCCGATATATTTTGCCAGTAGCAAGCTGGAATGAAGATTTATCAGATCTAGATTTGTTGAACTTTTCGGGACACAGGGGTAAATTGTGTTGAATAACCAAGAGTCAAAAGATTAATGTTATTCAGCCTGATCATCTTAATTAATGTTTTGGATGGCTATCAAGTGTGGAATCTTGATTAATATCCAAGAAAAGTTGTGGAGGCTCCCTGAGTAAAGTAAGTTAAAATCTTCCAAGAAAGATTCATCAGCTGGTATAGAGTAATGAATTCCTCTAACAGAGATCCATCATATACAGAGAGTGGATGTTAAACTTACTAATATTAAATGAAACCTGAACATTTTTGAACAGATAAGTAAGAATGATTGCTGTATTATACAGGAGCATGTCACTGGTATTATCACAGTAAACAGGAGCATGTCACTGGTATTTACACAGGAGCATGTCACTGGTATTATAACAGTAAACAGGAGCATGTCACTGGTATTATCACAGGAGCATGTCACTGGTATTATCACAGGAGCATGTCACTGGTATTATCACAGGAGCATGTCACTGGTATTATCACAGGAGCATGTCACTGGTATTATCACAGGAGCATGTCACTGGTATTATCACAGGAGCATGTCACTGGTATTATCACAGGAGCATGTCACTGGTATTATCACAGGAGCATGTCACTGGTATTATCACAGGAGCATGTCACTGGTATTATCACAGGAGCATGTCACTGGTATTATCACAGGAGCATGTCACTGGTATTATCACAGGAGCATGTCACTGGTATTATAACAGGAGCATGTCACTGGTATTATCACAGGAGCATGTCACTGGTATTATCACTGGAGCATATGTCACTGGTATTATCACAGGAGCATGTCACTGGTATTATCACAGGAGCATATGTCACTCGTATTATAACAGTAAACAGGAGCATGTCACTGGTATTATCACAGGAGCATGTCACTGGTATTATAACAGTAAACAGGAGCATGTCACTGGTATTATCACAGGAGCATGTCACTGGTATTATCACTGGAGCCTGTCACTGGTATTATCACAGGAGCATGGCACTGGTATTATCACAGGAGCATGTCACTGGTATTATCACAGGAGCATGTCACTGGTATTATCACTGGAGCATATGTCACTGGTATTATCACAGGAGCATGTCACTGGTATTATCACAGGAGCATATGTCACTCGTATTATAACAGTAAACAGGAGCATGTCACTGGTATTATCACAGGAGCATGTCACATAGCTTTCTAATTCAAAACTACAGAAAATGTTTCTACTTAAGGTCATAGGAATGTATTGATAAACGGAAATAGGAAGTACATCCCTTGTTGAAAATCCAATGTAGGGAGACAGTATCACAATTTCCGCATATTCTAATGTTTAATATTAAACTGATGAATATTGTGTGTTTATTATTGACAGAACAGTGTGTTATCTCAATATTAAAGTATTTCAAAGCTATCCAGGCACTAGTTCAGTTGTTTTTTTACCAACGAGTCAAATGTGTCCATTTTTCTGTACTTCAGGAAACTGGCTACCTATTTCACTACTGTGAAGTTATTCAGGACAGATAACTCTTACATGCAATTACTATGTGTACATGGTTTTATTATAAAATGTCAATTTTTAATCGTTTATAGAAAATTAATTTTATACAATTTCAGCATTTATTCAATTGATATACATTAATGCAATACTAATCTATGGCACTATCATTTTTATTGACATTTTTTTGCAAAAACTTTCATTTTTTTCTTCAAAATTCACTCCTTTTCACATAAATTTCCATTTAAAATCCTTAAAATTCTGACAACCTATATTTTTTTTGTGGCAGACCATTTTCTTTACTCCAAAGCAATATAACTACAAAATTTGAAGAAATTCTACTGAGAAATGGTGACACAATCCTATTACCTTAAGAACCATTGCATATCCATCAAAACTTCAATTACTTATTCAAAATAATGGAAAATAACAGAGTTCAATTGAAACTATATGCACTATAACCTGATTATAAGGAATGTTTAAAGTTCTAATAGTTTTAAGACACATTTGAACAATGTTTTAATTTTTATAATCGCTGGTTATTTCTTAAAGCCAAAATGTTTAGATGAATTACAAGTTATGCAGGTGTTTTGCGAGGCATTGTTTAAAGAATATTGAATTCAAATGTAGGATGAATGTCAATTAAATTTAAAAAAAATAGACTGGACAAAACAATTGTATAATATGAAATCTGTCTATTTTTTAAAATAAATCCTATAAACATCTTGTTAAGCTGAGAATGCTTTGGGAAAATGAAAGCTTTTATGTGTGTTAACCGATTAGTGCAGTATCAATAGAACTTGAACCTATACTTACAATATCTGTGTATAATTACGGTTAATATTCCTCCGACAATGTACCGCTCAATGTTTTTGATATATTGCGTCCTAACATGAAGTTGGTCATGTACAAACGACATTTTCTCTCTACATCAACTTTATCATGTGACATTTCTAGTCTCAACAAATAACACAGGATGCATTTTCATTTCATTTTAATACTTCTAATGTAAACGTACCTAATGAAACAAATTGAATTGGATTTGAAAATTTGATTTTGTCAGAACAGGAAATAGAATTTCAATCTGGTAGAGCGAAATGATCTTTTATGTTCCTATAACAGTACATTTTGGGGTGATTTATTGGTTCATGTATAATACATCGTTGTGTAATTTACCAGCCTGTGTAAACAAATGTATCCTCTACCTTGATTTACCAAAGATTATAAATAATTAAAATCAGAAATTTACTACATGCTAAGTGTTCAAATAATTCATCATGTATGAGGTTGATGTGTCATAAGTACTTTTAGATCAATAAAGATTGTTTTGTGAAATTCTATTATTTTATTCTGATAACATGTTGGGAAAATTTCTTTTGATGCCAAATAGATGGATGATTGAGTTAAAGGGCATTCTATTACAGCTGATTGTTTTTTTCCAACCCCTATATTCCCTGCTTAACGTTCAGCATTTAGGTAATGGCAACAACTGGTTCACCAGTTGTCAGTATAATGTGACCGGGCGGAGCATTGAGCTAGGTGCCTTTGGCATGGTATTTCAATGAGATAGCACTATGAAGTGGGCATCAAATATGAGCTATCATCACAAGGAGGCAAATACACCAACATACCATGTCTCCAGCACACATACAGGCACATATCCTCAACATACCATGTCTCCAGCACACATACAGGCACATATCCTCAACATACCATGTCTCCAGCACACATACAGGCACATATCCTCAACATACCATGTCTCCAGCACACATACAGGCACATATCCTCAACATACCATGTCTCCAGCACACATACAGGCACATATCCTCAACATACCATGTCTCCAGCACACATACAGGCACATATCCTCAACATACCATGTCTCCAGCACACATACAGGCACATATCCTCAACATACCATGTCTCCAGCACACATACAGGCACATATCCTCAACATACATGGAGGCATGTCCTTAAGTGACCTAACTAAGCTGTTAATAGGACGTTAAACAAAATAAAACCAAACCAACCCAGTGTCCCTCAGAAAAAAGATATGCCCCCTCCCCTTCCCCTACCCCAACCCTCAATTTCCATATCCACACCACCATCTCTCCACCTGAAAAACCATCTGGTCCAACAACCTGCCCATCATGCAACCCTTACAATCCCTACTCTTGACCTACAAAACCTTGAACCTGCAACTCCCTAAAAGAGTTTTCACTGATAAGGATTTATTTCCTGGTCTGTTTGTTGTGGAGTAAAAATAATTGACTCGTGCATATTGGCAGCAGATTGATTTTTAAAAAAAAATAAAAAAAAATCTAAAACTAGGACGAGAGTTAAAATATCAGTTTGAAATAAGAATTATTAAAGAACGTGTGAAACAGTAGATAAAAACACAAGAACCTTGTTAAACTTATGGTCAATGTTTGAGGAATAGTTCGTTATTTTGATCAGGTTATGAAGTGATATCTCCAGTTAATCACATGTTTAAACTGATTAGATAGCAATCTATATGAGAGATGAAATTATTTTAAATATCTTGTTACAACCATGTCCTCTTATAAACATGACATCCCTTGGGTTTGAAGAAATATTTTAAAGCCTTGTTCATAACCTTGATCTTTTAAAAAACATTGCATTAATTATGTTTAAATAAATGTTTTTAGCAAACTCCGTAAACCTTGGTTCTTCCAAAGGTATCACATTCATTTGGTTTGAATAAATGTTTTTAAAGATCATTTGACACATAACCTTATAAAACGATTTTGTGCCATCAATTTTAATAAGTGTTATATTTACGTCACAATGAAGGAAGACCTATAGGTGGAAGGTATTAGACAAATAATCATTCTGGGGCAGAATACAGAATATACAATTGTCACAGTATTGCTGTTACATCCAGGGATGACCATTAATTGTTCGTACAAAAGGTGTAAATAAATCTGACTATATTAGGGTGAATGTATAGTGGCAAGCTCATTACGAAGCTCCTTAACACTTGATAGGAAATTGACATCAGAAAAGATGACTGACGTCACAGGAAGTTGCCTTTGGTATCTCCGGAGGAACGGCTTTTAGCTAACCGACTATCTTCATTCTCATATTAACTATCAATCTATATTCAGATCATTTCAGGTACATTCTATATTAAGCAAATTCATATTTAAAAACATGTTCTGCCATCTTTACGCCGACATCAAAGCTCAGTAGATACTTCAGAGCATTCATGCTCACAATCAACTGCTTCCTGTGCAGAAATTGACAGCGACCACATGCACGCTGGCGGATGCTATGTCAATTTCACAGACATAACTTATTGACCTAAAGCATGTGAATTCTACAGATCGAGCTCGGCCGAAGTAATTAAACGGACTTGTCAATCTCTCTGCTGACAAATAATCTTTGCAGTCGTTAAATATCACATCTGTATTCCCTGGCAATTTGAATATATGTTAAGTTCGGTACAGAGAGATCAATTTAGTTCTGTGTTGATGCCAGCGAGATTGGAAATATCATTGCGTTGTTGACAAGTTAAACGCTATCATTTTATCATGGGGACACGTATGTCATTTGTATTTTAACAGAAAAAGAGTCAGGACAGCTATTTCGTAAGTAATTTCATTTTCATCTGGTGCAGAAAGGTCTTCTTTTAGTTTAAAGCAATTTTATCGTAATTGTGCATCGACCATGATGGGAGCAGACAATAACATTTTTTAAAAGAAACATATAGGACCATTATTGCATCGTTAGTGGTTTTTTTCAAAGTTCCTGTGCAGAAAGGTCTACTTTGAAATTCAATTAATTCTATCGTGATTATATATATTATATATCAGTAATGAAGGGGATTTAATGACCCTAATTCTGTTTGCATTTAATGACTGTAGTTTCTATCGTTAAATATTTTTTCTGTTTTGAATTACTGTTTGTTGATTCAAACACAAATAATATATGTACAGTGCAAATCCAGTTAATTTTAATCAATGATCTATAAACTTAAACAGATTATTTGGTCCACACCTATTCAGTTTTGCTTTCCTTTCGAATCTGTAATGTCGTATAACTCATTCAAACACATTTTCCTTGACCAGACATGCTGATATCACAATTATGCACAACATCAGTCCGGGTCATTACTACTTGAGACCAGGAACAATGCACAAACAACAAGACAAGAGCATAAATCAAAATTGGCCATTTTTCTCATCAATCGAACATACCGTATTACAGGTTATTATTATTACACTGGCTTACATGTTGGCGATTTTGACCCAGCATAAGAAATGAAATGTACAATGGTTACGATTTCATGATCTAGACATGTGCTGGAACTATATGCATGCTATTTCATGACGACATTACGTTTATGAAGTTTATTATAACGGCTCATTTGTACGCTTGTCATATTATTCAGTGATCACGTTATTGACCTGCCAAAATCACAAAAATATCATTCTCACGGAAATAGCATGCTTTAAACTATTGCAGAATATAAAGCAGAAACATAAACATAACTTTGGTTCCTGATGGGGGATGAACAAGTTGTGTTACTGTTATAACATTACCATAAATGATAATCTAAATATAAAAAGATAATCATTCTTGTAAATGGAGGTTGAGAAAGGGGGCACATCAGGTCATGCAGCATTGATCTCGATATAATCCTCTTCTTGACCATTGTCCACTCTTGTTAATTATCGTAGTGTCTGCAGCAGCTGGTTTAATATGATGCTTCAGGATTAGGTCTCACACACGAATTAATCTGCATGAATTTGGATAATTGATTGCTATTCAACATCAATTTAAGATGATGAAAAAGTTCATATTTGAGGTTGACATGCAAAAATGTACAATGAAAACTAGGATTTTGAATATCTGGGAAAATGTTTCTGTGGTTATTTTTATAAAACAAAAACAAAAACAAACAAAACATGAAAAATGAAAAAAAGATCGTAATTTAGTTCTATATCAATATTATTATCGATTTGTTGTTTTATTGGCGGCCTAAAGAAACTAACTTCTTTTGCAAAAGTCTCAGCAGAAAGGGAGAAGAAATCTCAATTTCATTCTATGGGATTTAAAATTTATTATTATATCCTTTCTTTCAGCTAATAATTTCTTTCAATTGAAGTAAAGCAATTTGAATTTATTGTTTATTCTTTTTCTTTCAGCCAACAACTTCTATAGCAGAAGTTCCATCTGGAAATGAGAAGACGTTATTTTCTTCACGATCTAGAATGAGTCTCAGACGAGGTGACAGAACGAAACGCCGGAACAGCTGTGTTGCAGACCAATCAGGTACCTCCTTTCTTACCTTTCTTAATTTGCAGAGGTCTAACATGTTGCAGGTACTACTGTGGAATCAGGGTTTTCTTTCTCAATCCTTGTTGCGGGGGACACATACAGAAGAAAAATATTCATCTTTGTTGCTTCCTCTGCAAAATAAATTCTCCTTTTTTTCCCTGCTCCCGATTCTATTTGGTTTATTGTTTCTGACTTGTCGGTTGTCAGAATAACATGGCAGACTGGGCAGTAACTCATAGTTAATGCGCTTACTGTAAGATTTCAGTAGGGAAATGTCTAAAATGGCCATTCCCTATCCCAACTGTTGCTTGAGAAATACAAAAAAGGCCATTGACTGGCTTCATTGGTAGGGACATAGTTCTCTTGTGACCTAAGTTTAGCTGTAAAGCTACGCCTGGTAATGAATCTGTTCCTCATGAATCAGTCTATACTCCTTATTGGAACCTGTATAAGGCTTTTTTAACCTGATATAGATGACATATTTTTGTTGCTACATTTATAGTACAGGTGTTTTCTGCGATGTACCTGACATAATATATCTGTACTTCCTTAGTTACACAGCTGGCACCAGATAAATCTACCTGTATTGTATCTTGTTTCTGGATGTTTCATCAAATATCGATAATGACTGTCAGGCTTTTGTGATAAGCATCAATGCAAAGTTAGTTTACACATGAGATTAAATATTGTAATTGTTTGGTGCTTTTTTTCTTCTTTTTGCCTGAAGGGCAAACGATCTTATCCTGTGGCGTGGACTATATCAGTCTTTCTGTCATCTGTTCATTGTCTGTTCTGCACTTTTTCCTTTAAAACCCTACCTGTCAAGAACAGCTGAGCTGTTATTGATTTAAATTATTTTTGCATCCCTAGTCTTTTAGACCTTGGAATCAATTGTTCGTGGAGCTCAGTAGGTACAAGACCAAAAAGAGATAATTTGGATTCAAATTTTTGAAAGTCTATAACTCCTCCTGACAAGTTGATAATGTTTTTAAACAATTTTGCTATGAAGCATCCTTGGGATCAGCATATCAAATGTTACTTAAAGGAAGGGTGTTGTCATCCTTGGTCCTGTGAGGTGGAGTCCAAAGTGGGAATTTCTTTGCAATATTACACTTTTAATAGAACTATTTTGCCAAGATTTAATAAAAATTCAGGTGAACGGTAACAGTATACATACCCGTTGGACCGCTTGATAAACAATTACATAGAGATTCTACTCATCTTAGTTTGATCAGCTGCCTTAATTAGTTGCATTTCTCTCTAACCACATCATGTAGTGCTGCATAATATCAGATGACATTAAACAAAATTATTTCTGTGCAACGCATATATCATTACAGGACATGTGAATGTATATCATTGATTGTTGTTGTCAGTATGAACAGGGGTAATGATTCTCGTACTCTAGCTGTTTGTCACGAGGTTTGTGTCCAAGGAGGAATCTTCACATATGTCTGTCATTAATTCCAGATGTGTTTATTTTGCTGCAGTTCACATCATTTTACATTCTGTCTTCTTGGAAATGTGATTATGTTCTCTGAAAAGTGTCATTTGTGTGTCATTTATTCGGCTAGATTATTGTTAAATGATGACAGATGGGTTTTCTGGGGTCTTATTTACCAGTATTCCCTGTATCAGTGTTTCTTGGTTACAAGTCGTCCGTACAAGGATGGAAGCTATGTCTTTTCCTAGACAATATGTCCCGACGATATCATCTGTATATTAATTGTGCTTGGGCTTATTTTTGAGTAGACATGTCCTATAGCTGATGAAATTGATGTTGATATTCCTAGAACTATGATAATCAGCAACAAGAAATAATTTCAGCAGAATGTGATCAAGTCGTTTAAAGGGTATACAGATTGGGGGGGGGGGGGGGGGGGGGGGGAGAATTATTTAAAACTTTGTTATATAGAAAGGACATATAATGAAAAATCCTTATCTCCTAAATTGTTTGGATTTCTTTTCGAATATCTTTTGTCAGTCAAATGTCAATGTCACAGGGAAGTATTAAGTAAAATTCCTTTTCAAACTGATGACCTGGAAACTATATTTTACCTTATCTTTTTATGATAAAACAATATGTCTATAAAAAACATATCACAAATATTTTTTCTGCTTGAAATGTTCCCAATTAGTATATTTTTTTGTATTTATAAATATATAACCTAACTCGAAACATGGAGATTTATCATGAAGAATAAAATTAACAAGTTAAATGTGTATTCTAACACGATTCGTTTGCAACGTGTGTTTTGATTGGATACAGACCATGTTCTAATCTGCAATAAAATCATGATCAATCGTGTTAAGCTCCTCCCATCTCACTTAAACCACGCCCCGTTTCTAACCAAAACAATATGGCGTCAAGCTCGCCTCTTAGCGAAATCCCGCTGATAAGGCTAGCAGGCAACAGCTAGAACAGAAACGACTGACATTTATTACTGAAACGTTCGTTCCATCCGTGTGAAGGCATCTATTTAGATCCGAAATCAAATGAAACATTTCACATATGTGTCGTATGCATTTACACAAAACTCTTTCTGATTGGTCAGTCCGCTGCCGAATGACACGTCGCCAGTTCCGGTCACAAAGCATTTTACTACATACTTTTGTACAAGGAAATACAATGTTTCTAAACATATTTAAGCGTAGTATATTTGTTAAGGTGTGTTAGAATGGGGATAGTATGTTGTTTTTCGTGTCTATACTGGCGATTAGAACATGAAATTTGATTTAAACTCACGACCTATCGGTCTCAAGTTCAAACTAAATTTTGTATTCTATACGCCAGTATATAGCCACTCAAAACAACGTACTATATATCTCCCCTTATTGTAGATAGTTTGATGTTTTTGATTCCGATGTCATCTTACACAGTGGTGTATATTCATTTTGAAATAAATAACCTTCCAACAAAACAGATTACAGCATATTTCTGTTGTAACCCTGGTTACAGGCACTGATGTTGAAGACTTCTATGATGATTTTTGTTATTGAGCAAAGCTGTATGGAAGCAATAATTAAAACCTGATTCTTTTTCATTAAATTTTATTCCGGACCAGTAGTCATACCGTTTGATTGTAGTTGACAACGTATGATTATTTAGTTCATACACATCTACAGCCTCTGTCAACAATATAATGTGTTAAATGCAGAAAACTGGAAGGACTTAATGAGGTTACATTCCTTTACCACTATCCACCTCATATTAAATATGGCCAGAAGATGTCTCAGATTATTTATAATCACAGCTATGCTGCTTTTCACCTACAAATTATCAAAATGCTAAACACATCTTATTTGGTTTCTTCATACTTAATAATGATTGTTAATTTGATTTTGTACCAGAATGATTCACATAAATCTAGAATACAAAAAAGGATATTAGCTAGATTGATGCGAGTGTATTTTACTTTTGAAAGAATAATACCGTACAATTATGCTTGTTTCTGTGATTCAGTTCATTTTCACATGTACTTTATTTGAATCATAGACATTTACTAGTGATAGGCATAAATGCAACGTCAGTTTACACATGAGATTAAGTGTTGTAATTGTTTTTTGCTCTTATTTTCTTTTTGCCAGAAGGGCATTGGGTGAGCTGATGCTGTACATGTTGTGGTGTCAGTCTTTCTGTCATCTGTTCATTGTCTGTTCTGCACTTTTTCCTTTAAACCCTACTTGTCCAGAACAGCTGAGCTGATGTTGCTGATTACAAAATTACATACACCTGGTAGTTTTGTACCTAACAGTAGGATGTTTTAGTTCTTTTTTGTAAAGACAAAACATATTAAAGAATCATAAAATATAAAATCCGTAACACACAGGACACAAAAAGCAAACAAAGTTTTTAAAAGTTAAAACACTAGTCCAAGTGCCAAAATTCTTATAAGAAGTATAAAAACGACTTTTGGGAAACACCAAAATGTCTTAAACAAATACCGAAATATTTCGGTACCAAAACTTCAATAATTAGAGGTTCTTATATATACCGCTTTATCGAAACCTAGTTCATTAGTCGTCTCAAAGCTTTGCAACCAGCCATTATCTCTCTCTACTCCCTGGGGAGCATAAGTAACAGCCGGTGCTGCCATTTTAAGCGCTCAAGCTGCTAGCATGCACTGCCCAACCACATACTCATTTACAGCTGAGTACACTGGAACAAGCAAAGTAAATTAT
This sequence comes from Mizuhopecten yessoensis, assembly GCF_002113885.1. NCBI lineage: Eukaryota > Metazoa > Mollusca > Bivalvia > Pectinida > Pectinidae > Mizuhopecten > Mizuhopecten yessoensis. The sequence continues at coordinate 1,508,101 of NW_018405595.1, forward strand.
CTTGCTCAAAGATACAACACAGTGTGGCGCCGTGACTCCAACCTGCAACCCTTCGGTCATGAGCCCGGCGTCCTACCACTAGACTACCGTGCCTATTTTAATGTAATGACAGTAATTATTTGAGTTTGTTGACAGTGTGTTAACTTTTCGATTATATTAGTATTCCGTTATTTGTTTTTAACTCAGGTTATAAAACATTGTATATATTCCGTTTCGGTAAAAAGATATGTTTTAATCAACAGCTATTTCAATGTAGTTCCTCAGGTGTAAGATCCTAGTCCGACGACTCTGTAGCCTAGTGATAGTCTTACATCCGTCTTACATACATATTGCATCCTACTTCTTTAGACGGCAGAAGCACTGGTCAACAGGAATCATTAATTATTTCTTTGTCCTCCATCCAAGTCATGGAGACAGACTACAGTGTTAGATGTCTCCACCGGCTCATCACGGTGTTGATCCTCACCAGTAATGTATGACACAGAGCTAGACAATCTAGCTTGTTAGAAATCATTCAGGAAGAGACATATAGCTAGACAATAGTCGAGTTACCACTGCCTAATGAGGGCTAGCTATTTTAAGTACAGAATTGTTGATCTCGTAATGTTATTGGAATTTTACAGAAGTGATTTCAACAGGAAAATTCCATGTTCGAGATGCATAAAAGAACTGAGGGGGTAACTTGTCTATGTCCAGGACTTTGATAATCCCAAAAAAAATTCTTTGGCTGTATTTGATAATTATGATAGCTGCTTTTAGTGCATGGAGGAATCTTTAATTTCAAAACTCTATACAGAACTCAAAGGGGTTGCAGACACAATATCCCATATAAGTTGTATTTCAGATGATTATTACCATGGATACATGTCTGGCTATAAGCTAGATTCTGCCGTGTTGTCCCTGCTGTGTGGTCTTCACTCTGTATACAGAGGTTTGAGGTAAACATGTCAGTATGTCAAGATATGTATTTGTGTACAGTGGAGCTGGAAATTATTCAGGTTTCGTTGTAGGTTGTCTTTCACCACCCAAAAATCTAGCAGGGAGACAATTTACTCAATATCAAGGTTTTTGGCATCCAAACTTATAATTCTTAAAGATTAAAACATGCAAAGGATTCGGTGATAAAGTGAAGAAGCTGCCAATAGGTCCGTTGTAGGAATTTACTGGCAGTGTCGGCTTTGGAAAAGCACACTAATTACTTTGAGTCAGCTCCAATTTTTGGATGTATAGAAATGCCAATGGAGGCTCCTATTGGATTGCATTAGCGGCCATTGTACTTGATATTTATCCTATAGAATATATGGACCTTTAGAGTCACATTACATTGGTCATGAGCCAGACCATTGGTCAGTTTCCAACCTGATGAGTCAGTGCTCTGCCTGTAAGTGATCAGCAGCGTATATACCTACTACATATATGGTGGATGACCTCATAGTTCACCTCTCAGTTTATGTATATAATATAGCCAGTAGGGTTGGGTATCACCAACATTTTCATTTTGGATATTTATTGCAATATATTTGAATTTTTAAAATCTCCAAACAAAGAGTAGTCTCCATCTCCGGAGGCTAATGTGGCTAAAATATTTATATGACTTTCGCTATCATGTTCAGCAAAGCCTAAACATATTGTGATTGGGCCCAAGGAAATATCTCTGGAGAGATTGCAGGGTTCTCATAACCATAGAATTGCACTTGTTTTTGCACATTAAAAATACATTTGATTTAAAAGCAAACTTGTATTGCATTCATGCAAGTCTAACCTTATGTTTTGTTCATTTCATAGGACTAGAGTCTAGAGTTTGAAGGAACTCCTGGGTTCGAATCCCAACCTGGCTGTGTATTTCTCTTTCTGCATTGTTACAAATTTGGTACCCAATGAAAGATACACAAGGAGATCGAGATGGTAAAAGGTCTTGTGTGTTTTCTGGGTCGATGACTTGGTTGAAGGAGGGAAGAATGTAGTGGAAATATACTGGGTTGCTTGTCTGTAACCAGGTAAGCTCAATTGGTAGAGCCACCGTCTAGAGTTTGAAGGGTCCTGGGTTCGAATCCTGGTCTGGCCGTGCATTTCTCTTTCTTTTGTTGCACTTAAAAAACAACGCATTTATTCATTAAAACTGGTGTGTCACAAATGTCTGACATTTCAGAAGTGTTTCTGTTGTTGATACCTAAAGAGTTTGGGGTTGGAGTAGAGGGAGGGTTGGGTATACTGGTTTAGAATGAACAAACCGTGTAAATCAAGCTTATTATCACGGAATGATTTGTACGACTATCCATTCCGTCCAATCTGGGACAGATTTCACATCCAACAGATTTCACATTCAACCAGTATCATATTTTGCTTTAAATGAGAGTCACTAGAATATCGTGGTTCAACTCTAGCCGTTACTAAAGATATTATGTGTATAGTTACAATATCCAGTATGACTCTTGACCCGTATGTCTGTTACTTCCATGTAGAGAGTGTTCAGTGGCTGATAGTAATTAATAGATCTTGACCTCTGTGGGGTCTGGTAAAGTATACCTCACTATACCCAGTGGAGAGCTCCATTTTACAGTTTCAAATTGTGGCTTAATACTCCAGAGGAATTGATTATTGAATGCTTGACGTTGTGTTTGTGCATTTAACTTGAGCCTTGAGAGCTCTATTCCCTGGAGCAAGCTCTAACCAGTGAAATGATCGCTGTCCAGGAGAATGTCGAACACTGCATATATTTCCTGTAAAAGATACCCTAACCTACGTCAAATACCTCTTTCTACTCTTTCATTTTCTTTATCAAATGTTTGCTGGATATAAATTCAGTTCACGCAGCCAAAAGGCCCATAGGAGTAAATATTCAATGGCGCAGCTTGTTTGTCATCCACAATGTTTCATTTAAAATGCTACTTGTCAAGAACAATTCATTTGATTTTTACTAAATATACTGTATAGTTGTTAAATTTCGTGGGACTAATATTTCATGGTTGTCACAAACAGAAGTATAGTTCATGGGAATTAATTTTTTTGCAACATTTCAAGGTAAATACATTGTATATTGTGCTCACGAGGGTACTGGGTGATGGGATTTATTTCACAAGCGTTTTATAAAGAAAACATATTAGTTATTGTTTTATCTTCATTGTTCAGAAGCAAAAGGGGTAAAATGTCTTTTTTTTATCTCTGTATGTTTCTGGTATTAATATTAGCTGGGTTTTGAAATATTGTGACATCTTTGATGATGCAAATTAATATAACAAAAGTCAATCCCCTGCAAAAACTGCCATACAATAGTGTATTGTTGACTATAGTGTTTAAAGCTCACGAAACTCATGTGAGCATGAAAGCCCTCTTGTTGTAAATTATCGGGTGGGAAGTTTGCATCCTTATCAGTTATTTAAATTAAGCCAGTGGCTGTTGAAGTCAAATAATGAAACTTGTCCTGGTCAAAACGTCTCTTCACAAATTGAACAGCACATATACATCTATCTTGAAAAATAATTAATGAAATTGAATTAATAGTTGTGTAACTACGAACGCCTTTTAGTGTCATTTTGAAAAGCGTTTTTTTTTTTATCTCGTTATAACTAACGCTTTAAAACGCAATAACAAAGGCGTTTAAACAAGATAATAATCTTGTTATAACGCGATAACTAACACGTTTAAATGAGATAGTTATTGCCTTTAACGAGATATAGACAATTAACGCATTATAACAAGATAATTAACGCGTTATAACGAAATATATTTAGCGCGGTATAACGAGATAAAAAACAATATTCGCTTTTCATAAAGACACTAATAGGCTATTGTATGTAACTGTGTCAACAAATTACCAATTAATAACAGTCTTTATTGAAGATTTTCTAGCTGATAAAACAAGCTGTAAAAATACAAGCTTGGTTATTTCACTTTATATTTACATTAATAAATTATATTGTGAAGTGAAACATATATTCTGGAACTTGACATCACATTAGGGCTCAGGACTTACCTAACAATCCCAGTGTCCCCGCTGCAGTATTTTCTTCCAATACATAATAAACCTTCCCTTTATTTAATTTTGATTATAACTGAAGCACAGTTGGACCAAAATACTTCTGTTGACCAGGTAGTTGGCGGTTGTTTACATAGTGTGATTGTATAATTATCAATCAATCTGAAGTCCAGGGTTCAAATCTTGGTCTTAATAAGCACCTCTGAATTTTTACAATCAATGACTATACTGTTGACTATAATTTTATTGTATCATCTTTATTATCTGTCATAAAAGTTCCACTAGGTATGGTTTCTTTTCTGAAATGATTCATAAAAGCTTTGCTCATGCTGGAAAAACCATTTTCGATTGCGGAGTAATAGTGTTTAGTTACATGGATCCCTAAACTGGTTATGTTTTTGGAAAAAGGATTTTTCCTTTGGCTCTACATATAGGTAGAGTCGGTGAAAAACAAACTGTACACATTTATCATATGATTTTATTCTAAATTTAGATCCTAATGTTGGAAGAAAATTCAGGAAAAAATGGGTTTGTATTAAAATGAGAGTTTTTTCGGCAAGACAGTCTGATCAGTTTATTGTTCATTCTATCCTGTTGAGTAGATTGCTTTGTGACATCTGAACCACTAGCGTCTTTGATAGGCGTTGGAGACCAGGACTAATGCTGTTAAAGAAAACCTTTATATAACAGGATTACCATCATCAGAGGTGAATGATTCTAGGGATATTTAGAGGATTCATTGTTGAAATAACTAGCTGTTAGATGTTACAAAATCAGTACTACAAACCAGTCTCAAGAATTTAATTAACTTAACACAAAATGAAATAGATGATTCAGGTTTATTGTCTTTTTGTATAATAACCAAACGTATCTTACTTAATTTATTAATGCATAAAAATTTCATAAAAAAATATAATTTTTATAATGGTAGTTAAAGTAACATCCAGTTTTGTTTTCCTTATATCTGAACTTCAGAATCTAAAGATAATTGAGAAAAAATATATTTGTTTTAAATAGTAGCATTTTCTGTCCAGTGCAGTCTGTCCGTCCTCCTGTCTGTCATTCCATATACACCAATTCATTTACAGCTTTTAACAAAGGGAGGACTTTTTTTACAGAAGTTAAATATATTTATACAATGTTTGTTTTCTTCACATAATTATCTCTGTCACGGAGATTCAACATCAGACCTCTTGATTGTATAGCAGGGAGATAATGTATTATAAATTGTGTTAATTATTTTCTACAACATTACTGGGCATACATTCAAAATGTCTTAACTCTTTGAAAAAGCAAACAGCATAATGATATAATCAGTTTGTGAGAATAAACAGAAAAATCAATAAAGTTGGCAGAAAAAAATTCCAAGACGGTATATCTGCTTCCTCTTTAGAAGCTGGATGATAACCAAACTTAAAAAGAGTAAATGACAATGCGAGGTCACATGACAAGTTGCTATTTTTAGAGCTGTTTTGAAATGAAAGTTTAAAAAAAATTAGAGATCAATTTTGATTTAAACTTTTAGCGTAGTTCAGATAAAAGCAAGGTCATGCAAGCACCTGAAAAATATTTTGGCATTTTAATTTTGGACTTTGATTTCACTGGTGTATGTGGATGCAAAGATCTGGACTAAAAAGTAATGTTCTATATTTCATACAAAAGTTTAAATACTGCCAAAGTCATCGAAAAACCATCTGTAATCAGAATCCCAACTATAGCGGTAGACATTGACTTACACCGTGCTGAAATTATCAGTTGTTCTACATCTATATCACTCGATATCATCATACAGGCTGCAGTCAATTATAAAATGAATGGTTTGACAGATAAGAAGCAAGCTACATTTATAGTCTCTGTTTTAAGGTTTCTGCCAGCTTCCAGATCACACATAATACCCCAATATGCAGCCATTGATGTCAGCGAGATATATGGAGATATCAAATAGGGCAGACCACAGTGTGCTAGGTTTTCTCTAGTCAGACAGAATTCATGATCTGTTGGCAGCACAAACAAAATCTAATCCAGTTGCAAACATCTTATGGCCTTTTTCTAGACATTGATAACTGGCTTGAATCCATTCATAAACTATGGAAGAATTGCGTTTGTACCTAAATTCATCAGGCACTGTGAGGATTCAAAACGATTCCATATCAGAATTGATCGAAAGTTATATAACACCGACAAAGAATTATGGATTCTTCAAAGATTTATTAATGCTTTCTAAAATACTGGTTATGCACTGTCAAGGTTGAGGTGAAGGTAATTGCTGCTGGTTGTGTGGAAGTTTCAACTTTTTCAGGATATAGTTACAAAGCTGGTCAGATTTATTTAAATGCTTCAGTACATGTTTGTAAGGTTTGTTACAGTTTGTCAGCTATAGAGCTGGTCTAGGAGCTTATACATCTATTATGGGGAGTGCTACGAAGATCTTTACAGTTTTTGCTAACGTTTTGTCAAGAACATGTAATATGGTTAGACACTGTATGGTAAACCAAACCATAGATTCACCAAGCGAATAGTGTAACTGAAATGTATAACCTTGCAGATATGAATGGGAAAAAACCCGCCTTACAAATCTGGAAAATCATATAATTACATGTATACTGTAAGTAGAACTCCAGAATGTTACCTAACTTAGAACACATATGTACTCTACACAGAATTCCAGAAGAATTCTGTACACAGACTAGACTAACCTAACAGAAGTACTGTAACTATAAACCTTTATGAAATGATCACACAATCAGGGTTTGTAACCTTGACAGAACCTTAGATCTAATGTACGCTAGCTGTCAAAGTACATCATTACACAACCCAGCCCCAATGTACGCTAGCTGTCAAAGTACATCATTCCACAACCCAGCCCCAATGTACGCTAGCTGTCTAAGTACATCATTACACAACCCAGCCCCAATGAACGCTAGCTGTCAAAGTACATCATTACACAACCCAGCCCCATTAGCCTTGGCCTGTTACAGTTAAAGCGTAGTCTAGTGTAAATGGAAAAGGAACATTAGGATTGTTCTCATGGTGGCTCCAAGCATAATATATGCCTGTTGAAACAACAGTTTTATTGAAGAGGACTTTGAGACAAGACATTGTGGCTACGGTAATCAAAGGTTGGTCACAATAATTGTTAGTTTCAAACAGTTGAACACTTCCTTGAACACTTCCTTGAACACTCCCTTGAACACTCCCAAATTGATGGAGTTACGATCACAGTTGTTTGTATACTGATCATGTCAGGGTTATGGACAGTAATACTATGGCTTATAACCCCCAAGGATGGTTATATTTAAGAGTTATCAATTATGGCTGTCCTTAGGTCCGATTCTTAAATCACACACATTTATATAGAGTTAATAATATTCATTGGATCTGAATATTGAAATGTTTGATTTAACATATATCTGAGTCATCTGAATGGTTGTCTCACATAAATAACACATCATGGTCATATTAGTTCATGTATTGATTAATCGTTAAGGATCAGTTTAGAAAGTTGAATTTTTCAGGGATATCAAGATACTTTATACAGGAAATATTACCGGAAACTTCCCTCCTGTTACACGTATTGAAAGTCATACTGCAGCAATGACTATGGAAAGTGTTTCTAGAAGCATTACTGTTACGGTTCAACACATTTTTGAAATAATCTTTCCTGCTATTCATTTGATAAAAAAAGACTCATATATTGAAGCATCACACAACAAATATTAAATTGATTGAGAAACCAGACATTGATAGATGATCAAAATACTACACATATTTACTCAGTCATTATAACACAGTTTTATTTTTTTAACAGACTGTATCAAGGAGGCCAAACCTAGGGTATTATTCCTGGATGCCTCTTCAGAATTAAGAAGGGTTATTTTTTCTATGTTTTCTCCTTAAGGGACAATGAAGGAAACATCTTTGGTATTATTATTTTTTTTCAATATTTGTGATCTTTTATGACCTCATTGCATTTATGGGCGTTTAGACTATACTGAGGGGCCCTGTTTGACCTCATTGCATTGAAGGGTTGTGTATTAATACTAATGTGTGCATGGCCCTGTATGACCTCATTGCATTGATGGGCGTTAAGACTACTATGGGGTCATGTATGGCCTGATTGCATTGATGGGCGTTAAGACTACTATGGGGCCCTGTATGCCCTGATTGCATTGATAGGCATTAAGACTGATATGGGGCCCTGTATGACCTGATCGCACTGATAGGCATTAAGACTGCTAAGGGGCCCTGTATGACCTGATCGCACTGATAGGCATTAAGACTGCGATGGGGCCCTGTATGACCTGGTTGCATTGATGGGCGTTAAAACTACTATGGGGCCCTGTATGCCCTGATTGCATTGATGGGCATTAAGACTACTATGGGGTCATGTATGGCCTGATTGCATTGATGAGCGTTAAGACTACTATGGGGCCCTGTATGACCTGATTGCATTGATAGGCATTAAGACTACTATGGGGCCCTGTATGACCTGATTGCATTGATGGGCGTTAATACTACTATGGGGCCCTGTATGACCTGATCGCATTGATAGGCATTAAGACTGCTATGGGGCCCTGTATGACCTGATTGCATTGATGGGCTTTTGATACTACTGTGTGACCCTGTATGACCTTCATTATTGATGGGATGTTAGGACCACAGTTTGGCCTTGTATGACCTTCAGTATTGATGGGATGTTAGGACCACAGTTTGGCCTTGTATGACCTTCAGTATTTATGGGATGTTAGGACTACAGTTTGGCCCTGTTTGACCTTCAGTGTTAATGAGTTGTTAGGACTATAGTTTGGCTTTGTATGACCTTCAGTATTGATGGGATGTTAGGACTATAGTTTGGCCCTGTGTGATCTTCAGTGTTAATGAGCTGTTAGGACCACAGTTTGGCCTTGTATGACCTTCAGTATTGATGGGATGTAAGGACTACAGTTTGGCCCTGTGTGACCTTCAGTGTTAATGAGTTGTTAGGACCACAGTTTGGCTTTGTATGACCTTCAGTATTGATGGGATGTAAGGACCACAGTTTGGCCCTGTGTGACTTTCAGTGTTAATGAGTTGTTAGGACCACAGTTTGGCCCTGTGTGACCTTCAGTGTTAATGAGTTGTTAGGACTACATTTTGGCCCTGTGTGACCTTCAGTCTTAACGAGTTGTTAGGACTACAGTTTGGCCTTGTATGACCTTAAGTATTGATGGGATGTTAGGACTACAGTTTGGCCCTGTGTGTCCATCGGTGTTAATGAGTTGTTAGGACTACAGTTTGGCCCTGTGTGACCTTCAGTGTTAATAAGTTGTTAGGACCACAGTTTGGCCTTGTATGACTTTATTGCATTTATAGATTGTGTCATGATGGTTGGCGGTTATGTCACTACTGTGTAGCCATTTTTGGCATTTTTGTGCCGTGATGGTTGGCGGTCATGATTACTGTGTGGCCATATATTTAATTTTTGTGTTGTGTTAAAATTGGTGGGTCATAAAGACTGCTGTGTGGCTCTGTATGACAATTTTGTGTTGTGTTGGTTGTTCACATATTTATAAGACTGCTGTGTGGCTCTGTATGACAATTTCATGTGTGATTGGTGGTTCACGTATTTATAAGACTACTGTGTGGCTCTGTATGACAATTTTGTGTTGTGTTGGTGGTTCACATATTTATAAGACTGCTGTGAGGCTCTGTATGTATAAGACTACTGTGTGGCTCTGTATGACAATTTCATATGTGATTGGTGGTTCACATATTTATAAGACTACTGTGTGGCTCTATGGCAATTTCGTGTGTGATTGGTGGTTCACATGTTTATAAGACTGCTGTGTGGCTCTGTATGACAATTTCATGTGTGACTGGTGGTTCACATATTTATAAGACTGCTGTGTGGCTCTGTATGACAATTTCGTGTGTGACTGGTGGTTCACGAATTTATAAGACTGCTGTGTGGCTATGTATGACAATTTTGTGTGTGATTGGTGGTTCATGTATTTATAAGACTGCTATGTGGCTCTGTATGACAATTTCATGTGTGATTGGTGGTTCATGTATTTATAAGACTACTGTGTGGCTCTGTATGACAATTTCATGTGTGATTGGTGGTTCACATATTTATAAGACTACTGTGTGGCTCTGTATGTATAAAACTACTGTGTGGCTCTGTATGACAATTCCATGTGTGATTGGTGGTTTGCATATGTATAAGACTGCTGTGTGGCTCTGTATGACAATTTCATTTGTGATTGGTGGTTCACGTATTTATAAGACTGCTGTGTGGCTCTGTATGACAATTTCATGTGTGATTTGTGGTTCATGTATTTATAAGACTGCTGTGTGGCTCTGTATGTATAAGACTACTGTGTGGCTATATGTATGACAATTTTGTGTTGTGTTGGTGGTTCACGTATTTATAAGACTGCTGTGTGACTCTGTATGACAATTCCATGTGTGATTGGTGGTTTGCGTATGTATAAGACTGCTGTGTGACTCTGTATGTATAAGACTGCTGTGTGGCTCTGTATGACAATTTCATTTGTGATTGGTGGTTCACGTATTTATAAGACTACTGTGTGGCTCTGTATGACAATTTTGTGTTGTGTTGGTGGTTCACATCTTTATAAGACTGCTGTGTGGCTCTGTATGTATAAGACTGCTGGGTGACTCTGTATGTATAAGACTGCTGTGTGGCTCTGTATGTAGAAGACTACTGTGTGGCTATATGTATGACAATTTTGTGTTGTGTTGGTGGTTCGCGTATTTATAAGACTGCTGTGTGACTCTGTATGGCAATTCCATGTGTGATTGGTGGTTTGCGTATTTTTAAGACTACTGTGTGGCTCTGTATGTATAAGACTGCTGTGTGACCCTGTATGACAATTCCATGTGTGATTGGTGGTTCGCGTATTTATAAGACTACTGTGTGGCTCTGTATGTATAAGACTGCTGTGTGACTCTGTATGTATAAGACTGCTGTGTGGCTCTGCATGACAATTCCATGTGTGATTGGTGGTTTGCGTATGTATAAGACTGCTGTGTGACTCTGTATGTATAAGACTGCTGTGTGACTCTGTATGACAATTCCATGTGTGATTGGTGGTTTGCGTATTTATAAGACTACTGTGTGGCTCTGTATGTATAAGACTACTGTGTGGCTCTGCATGACAATTCCATGTGTGATTGGTGGTCATTAAGATGTTTGTGTGGCTTTGTGTGACAACATTGTGTCATGGATGGTGGTTAAAGTTTACATTTTTTCCAAGTAACATTTCATTGTGTTGATGGGTCATTGATAACATATTTTGAATGTTTCAATCCATTTTTCCTCATCTAATACAACCTAGCCTCTAAGAAAAGTGATCCCCCTGGGCACTGCCCCAGTTTGCTCCCTATCAATGATGTAATCTTTGCCCAATCCCCCCCCTCCACCCTCTCTTTTCCTTGTATTCAGAGGTCTAAAGAACATGCAGGATTCATTCTATTAAATAACTCTTTCACCTGATGTGAACAGCCTTACATAATTCTCCATCACAGCTTCTTCCTGGATCTGTCAGAGCCCTCACTGGAACCCCCAGATCAACACGTCCCCCTTGGGACCTGGCAGCTTGGTTATGGTACACAGATAGGGAGCACTGCCTCCATCACAATGGTCAGGGATACTGAGCCAGGTTCAAAGCTTTGTCAACTTAATAAAAAAGAGAAAAAACAATTATGAAAATATTTTATCAAACAATTGCAAGATATTCAATGTTTTCAGTTCTTATGACATATTATAATACAGTTTTTGAAACAAACAAGTAAATATGAAGTTTATCTGCTTTTTATCGTTTATATAGATAAGATTTTTTTCATATTTTGGAACACTCAAGTTGATAAAGCGTAAATAATGTGATTGAGTATCTTGGAGAGCTAACAATTTTGTTTAATCACACAGAGCCAAGCTTTTTGAGAGATAAGGGAACCTGTCTGCTGATCAATGAATGCTGATATAATAACCAAACACATGTTTAGGTAGGATCATTAGCTACACCTGATTACCTAGACTGACTGAACTTCCATTGTGTCAAGCTCTCTGAAACATGCACAAAATCCATCAATATTGACAGTGTACATAGTCAACCTAATGACAACCCCAGTACAGGTACTCTTACAGTACCCTTCATATTTCATAACTATCAAAGAGCATACTGAAGTACCCCTAAAGATTACCCAAAATACAGATTGAAATCACTTACCACTGCCCCGGTATACAGAGTTACACTATCATACCCAATGACTGTCCCTCTATACATGTACAGTTACACTATTATACCTAATGGCTGCCTCTGTATACAGAGTTACGTATACAATGTCATACCTAATGACTGCCTCTGTATAAAGTTACACTGTTATACCTATATATAATTACTTCCCCTGTATACAGTTATACTGTTATACCTAATGACTGCCCCTGTATACAGTTACACTGTTATACCCAATGACTGCCCCTGTATACAGTTACACTATTATGCCTAATGACTTCCCCTGTATACAGTTACACTGTTATACCCAATGACTTCCCCTGTATACAGTTACACTGTTATACCTAATGACTTCCCCTGTATATACAGTTACTCTGTTATACCTAATGGCTGCCCCTGTATACAGTTACACTGTTATACCTAATGACTGCCCCTGTATACAATAACACTGTTATACCTAATGACTGCCTCTCTTTACAGTTACACTATTATGCCTAATGACTTCCCCTGTATACAGTTACACTGTTATACCTAATGACTGACCCTGTATACAGTTACACTATTATATCTAATGGCTGCCCCTGTATACAGTTCCACTGTTATACCTAATGACTGCCCCTGTATACAGTTACACTGTTATACCTAATGACTGACCCTGTATACAGTTACACTATTATATCTAATGGCTGCCCCTGTATACAGTTACACTGTTATCCCTAATGACTGCCTCTGTATACAGTTACACTATTATATCTAATGGCTGCCCCTGTATACAGTTACACTGTTATACCTAATGACTGCCCCTGTATAAAGTTACACTGTTATACCCAATGACTTCCCCTGTATACAGTCTCAGTTACACTGTTACAGTATACCTAATGACTGTCCCTGTATACAGTTACACTATTATATCTAATGGCTGCCCCTGTATACAGTTACAATGTTATACCTAATGGCTGCCCCTGTATAAAGTTATACTGTTATACCTAATGGCTGCCCCTGTATACAGTTATACTATTATATCTAATGGCTGCCCCTGTATACAGTTACACTATTATACCTAATGGCTGCCCCTGTATACAGAGTTACACTGTTATACCTAATGACTGCCCCTGTATACAGTTACACTATTATATCTAATGGCTGCCCCTGTATACAGTTACACTATTATACCTAATAGCTGCCTCTGTATACAGAGTTACACTGTTATACCTAATGACTGCCCCTGTATACAGTTACACTATTGTACCTAATGACTGCCCCAGGTAATGCACTTTTTATACCCAGCAAGACCCATAGTCGTTACCAAGCAAGGACAAACTAAAATGTCAGCACTACCATTTCCATAGTTGGAAAAGATGGGGCAGATCTCAAAACCGGAATTTCTTTTTAATCGTAATTGAAAGCTTTTTAAATTGCATTGTCAGCTTTTCAAGCACTGCTATTTACGACAAATACAGTAATTTAACCAAGTCCAGTTTTCGTCACTATAGTCACAGCCTGGTCATTCAGATTAGACTTGTAAGGGGATATCTATCTATAACTTGTCCAGGTGGATTTTGGTAAAAAGAATTTTAGCCTGTTGGAATACCAACTGCATGATTGAAAGAGGTGATTAATGTGAGACCCTATACTGAAGTATGGGTAATTTTTGTGTCTTGATTAGAATGGATGACGTTCATTTATACTGCATGTATATAAGTCACTGTCTTTACAGAGAAAAGTCTTTTCCTTGCAGTCTTCTATTTCTTTCCTTCATAATGACATCTGTCATTTACTAATATTCTACATGATCACAGCCTGGATTTCCAAGCATATATAGCACCTTTGAAATAAAACAGTCTTCTCTTAAAAATAACAACATTCATTAATATTGTGAGCATATTGAGATTTTGTTGAAAGTCTGTCAATATCACAAACCTTTTTGCGCTAGAAATAAAAATTGAAATATTTTTTACTTGAGGCTTGCTGGTAAATTTATAAATGCATTTTTAGAATAGCTGCATGTCGGAAGATAATACCCGACGATAAGTAGAAAGAAAATGAAAATTTTAAGATCAAAGATTTCTATTTGTCGCCTTGCTGGCTGGTTAATATGGTAATGAAGGAAATGTACGTTTCCTGAATATTTTTATTCTTTATTGAGCTGGTTGGTTAATATGGTAACAGTAGAATTATACATGCATTGCCGTTGATGTGATTTCAGTTGGAGACCGATGTATTATTGCCTTGGCGATATATATTGTCACAGTTTTGTTACGAAGATGCTTTGGTGGCATGCTATAAATAGCCTTGTCACCATACCAATCAATATCTGGTATCGCTGGGCTCACAAATCTACATCACATAATGAAGAAAAAATCATGTATATAATTCCGTTGCTGATCAACGGTGTATGGGGGCTTGTGCGGATGTGTTCTTGTTCCCTCGATTGTTCGCTGTCACGTTAAAATGTCTGAATGCCAGTTTTATTGGATATTGATTACGGGAACAAGGTCTGATGGGTTTGGTTAGGATAGTCCCCCAACAAACCATCAACACTAATCACCGAGTGAGAGAATGGGCCCCGATTTCTGGAATTCATTTTAAGCTTAGACAGACCTTTTTTCAAGCGTAACACTTGTATCACTTTCACAAAGCCCCATTCATTTCTGGGATTGTTTTTAAGCCAAATCAGGTTTTTCCCCTAATCTTTACACTTTACACATTCACACTGCCCAATTTCTGGAATCTTTTTTGCTTAGACAATTCTTCCCCCTCCCCAAAAAGCCTGAACGCTAATTTAACTATTGTAATCACTTTCACATCACTTTAAAAAATTAATATTTTATACTTTCACAGAGACCCAGTGCTTTCTCAGATTCCTTTCATCATAGCTGAGACATTTTCTTTCTTTCAACAATTACCACATTTCATAGGGGGAACACTGAGGGGACATCTTAACATATCTTCATTTTTTTTCAAGTAACGTTACCTTTTCTGGATCAGCTTTCATTTCTTGTTTAGAAATGCCATATCTCATATTTTCAAAATGTCTTAATATTCAGCTTGCATTTATGGTTGTTGCTTTACTGGGGCATGCAATTTATTGAATATATATTCTGTCTACCATAATTCCCAAATTTTGTGTGTGAGTATTTCTTGGGATGGCAGAGTGCACGTGGCACGTACTGAAATCAGGTCCTGTACCCTACCATATATAGAGTTGATACTCTTTGTTCAATTTTTATATCAAAATTTGTTTAGAATTAAATGGCACACTGTGAATTCCTTGCAACGCATCACCATATGCTGATACTAGAAAACCCTTCTGGATATGGGTGATGCTCGTCTGACCATGCTTCATAACATTGTAAACCAGAAAGTCGCTATCGTAAAATCAGACAGATTAATCCCTACAGTTAGAAAATCCTGAACAAACCACCAGTTTTCGTATCAAATTCCCCACTCAAAAACCCAGACCAGAAACTTGCATCACTCTTCCCTCGAACTATACCCGAGTGGAATAAACTCCCACCTGACATTATTTCGAGCCCCACAACGGAATTATTCAAATCAGCCCTCTACCATCACCCTTCAAACGCAAATTAGACCATCTGGTATCTTTTAAAAACAATCTCTTGTTTCACTCCTCGTCTGACATTTTATCTTCAAATTGTTGAAGTTGGTCAGTACCATTTAGAAGTAGAAGTAGAAGGGTGACGTTTTGTTGGTTTGCTGCCATCAAAAATATCCAGAGCAAACGTATTGCTATCTATTGAGATTTTATTCCTCCTGTCACACAAGACTTTAACACCTTCTCACCTTTATAACTTTCCCCTTTTGAATGAAGATGTCATAAAAAGTACCATCATCCTGTGTCATCTTGACCTTCAACTTAAGGTCAAAGGTAAAATAATGGCAAATTTCCAGCGATCCTTCTAAAACTTTACCTGCCTCATCCACTGAAGGTTTTGGTCAACAGGACCTTGACTTCAAGGTCATTACAGTCAAATAAGCACAACATTTTCAGTGTAATTTTGTCCTGGCCATCACTTTTTAACTTTTGATGAAACCTGAAATATACCTGCATCAGCAAAAGAATATGAACACTACATTTGAATTATTAATAATAATAATGATAAACTTTATTTATTGAGGATAAAATACATGTTTTGGTATTGGTAATTGGTAAGATATCAAATAACAGTTTTGAGGTACATGTAGCTATACAGATGATTACAGAACTATGAAGAGTGTTCTGTATTAATTTGTATAGATACTTATACTTAAGAGTTTATTAATTAATATTTTACCACCGGAAAGTTTTTAAATCTGAACACAAATTGATTTGGAGAATTCCATAAATATTTTGAAACTTTCTCTCCTCTTCCTCTATATAAAACAAAATGCAATGCTAACAGCTGAGAATGAATATTCATCATAGCTTCTTTCTTTAACAGAAAGCTATTAACATATTAAAACATTTTAGGTGTGTATAGAAAATAAGCAATCCTTTAAAAATGAAATGAAACTGCATGATTTGAGGAAAATCTTAGGAGTTTTCAACAGAATTACATTGGTAAGCAATATTGACAACTGAATTTTGTTTAAACAAATTTAGTCTGGTTGTCAAAATAATAATTTTTTTTATAAGTTTTGCCCATACTTGATGTTAAAAGGGATTTTTTCTCTCTTTTGGTTCAGACCCTGGAAGTCATATATTTTTTTAATATTAAAAACATTTTAAATAAATTTCAAAATTTGATAAATTAATGAATTATTTGATGAAATATTGATTAATTTCTCATGTTAATATTTAAAAGTATGGACTTTCTCCACTTTAAAATTGAGCATTTTAAAACAGTGAATTTGCTAAACCATTTTTAACAGGTGAAATTTTCCCTGGGATTTATATACACACCTTTTATATATTCATTTTTTTAATTCTAATTTAAATAAGTCTGGGCTCTCGTTCACAGAGAGCAAACAGTAATCGTGTAAAGGATGTGATCAGTGACTAAAAACACATTATTCATATAGTCTGTAGGCCTACAACGTCACACGATTTAAACTGATCTATTTATAGAACAAGTGATGGCTCGGTATGTGTTATTAGTAAAATTATATAGTAAAAAAAATATGTCCTAGACAAAAGTAGTTGGTATTTTTCATCTCTGCTACCCGGACATTAATCGGATATTAATGAGTAAGCTAGGCCTCAATAACGTAAATGTAAATAACTTACGCATTCAATGTGTTGGACTACATGTTAGGTACGCAATATGCAGCTGATATGTAATCTTGTCGTCTGGATGTTCCGCTTGAAATTGCCTATTAAATCGTCTTCAAGAAACAAAAGAAGAAACAGATGGGGAAATCCGTGAAAAGACATCGTTTGTTTATATTGTTTTCCTGTACTTTTCTGCCAAAAGAGTTCCATTAAGGCCGCTTAGGCTGCGAAAAAGTTAAGGAAATTTTCCTTAGCTAAGGAGCTCCTTAGTTAAGTTAAGGAACATTCATGAAACGCATTTTTCGGAAAACCTTAGCTAAGGAATTCCTTAGCGATTTTAAGTTAAGGAAACATTTAAGTTAAGGAACGTTGATGAAACCGGGGCCTGATATAAATTACATGTTGTTCTTTTGATCTGTATATATACTTGTCTATCTTGTGTTTAGCAAAATTGCACCATTTTTATTTGATATGACAGCTTGCACTGTTTACCTCATTGTGTATAATTATGTATGTACTATGTAAAACTCAGATTTTACAGTGCACTGTTTTGTGTTTCAGGGAAAAAGTATCCTGTTTCAAAAATTATCAATTTAATTAGTAAATTAGTAAAAGAAAGCAAAAGAAGATTACATTAATGCTTAGAAGAATGTTATTTGGTGATTTGGCACTTCAAAAGTCAAATATTCTTTTAAACACAGTCCCCCACGAGTTCTATCACTAACGAGAATGGGGCGTTCCACATGGTATATATGGTATCTCATTTTATCCTCTGCCAACTTCACATTTGAAATGAATGTTTATGCCAATATCCTAGTTTATTTGATCCAGTATAATTTGTCTGGCGATTTAATTACAGCCTGGAAACAAACTATAGAACTAATTAAATGCAATGGTTATGTGTTCACCAATGAAAAGAGTACCATATGATTGATGTTTCTGAATGTTAAAATGAAACATAATGCTAGGAAATTAAAATCGAATCAGCCCTAAAATGAACTTTCCAAATTAAATATTGACAGAAAAATAAATGTTTTAGGCCAAATAAATAGATTTTTATATTTCCTATCCTGGATTCTTTCATATTTTTTGTCGTTATACTTAAGGATCGTATGCTATATCTTACTGGCTCATGGAGAAAACAAGAACAAAAAAGATATTACAGTTGTGGGATCGCACAACGTTACACGATGTGCGGTGTGCAGGGTGGGTGAACGGTGTGTGCACGATGGGGGAACGATTAAAAGCTGGACAATCATTGCTTGCGCACATCTGTGCGCACGATGGACGGACGTTGGTGGTTGGTGTAAATTGAGGAATGCCTTAACAATTTATACGGTTTTGTGTTTAAACATATAAACTTGATGTTTACGTATGTTTCTATATTCTAGCAACTTCTATAAACTTATCTTTCTGTCTATACATTCTTATATTTAGAAATTGTGTTTTCTGTGCTTGTAAACAAACTTAATCGACACATGTAAAATTACAACACAATCCCGTATACAGGTAAACATAACCACTTTGTACATTTACCACGACCGTAGTTTTCTCCCCGCCTGGGGCACTTACGTAACTCGTCGGGTAAGGCGGGGTTGTGAAAATCCAGGTGAAGGGGAGCTATAGGCAAAGGAATGCAAATAACAAGTACTATTCATTACCGTCAAACGGTATCGCATATCAGCTCTGTGTGTTCAGGCACTGGTCAGGTAAAACTCCGGACACTCATGAAATTGTTATTTACCTGTTCTGTTACCTTGGAGCCAAACCCATTCTTGACAGCCTAACGGTCGCTGTAATACTGTGTAACACGTATTGTGAAATTGTATAATCTTGATTATTGTGATGAGAAATTACAGATATATACACAGTGTACATTATCGAATACAAGCCTTCCGTATTTTTGTCATTCCGTAATTTTGATCTACAAATGATACCAAATCGCACAGTTGTGCGGAGAGAAGCGCACAACGGGGCGAACGATTGCTAAATTGCACAGTTGTGCGCACCATGTGTGGACGATGTGTGGACAGTGTGTGAACGATGTATGCACGGTGTGCGCACGCTATTTTTTGCGCGTTGTGCCGTCCCACAACTGTATGATGTCACGTTTCAAAGTAGGAGGGATCCACTCTGACATCGCTGTGCTTAAATATGTTGTTCATTGTATAACAGTGCTTTAATATATGTCTAGGAATATATCTTTAGTTGAATAAATGTTCATAGTATAACTTCGGTTGAATGAATTTAGTCCTTATTCCTCAGACTCATGTACTGAATTATTACCTCATTAGTTTACATGAAAATGAACAATTTTCTGTAGCCCCTTTTATTCCCTACTGTACAGTATGTTTGAATTATTTGAACAACATGTATAAACCAACACAGGATTACCTTCTGTGCAGCCTCCCCCTCCCCCTCCCCTCAACTCCTCGAAGCACATCAATATTGCTTTATTACGGTTCTTGTTGTAGAATGTTTCTCTGTGATAAGTGCTCTTTCCCAATAGTTGCCAACCATCACACACAGGGATACATTTAAAGCTGCAATGCAGATTTCTAATAGAGCGTTTCTTTGCCATCTCTTGATGTTGCTAAAAGCTGATTTTTTCCTTCTGATTTGATGACGTTTTACACAAGTATTCAGAAAACAAACATCTTGGATGAGTTCTCTTTTAAGCATCCTGGATCCACACATTTTTTAGTTTACTAAGCCAATACCACATTCTTCAGGTCTCTATGCTAGGATTCAAACTAGGGGCTTACAGAGAGATTACCAATTGAACAGAAGGACATTTTCCTTTAGTCGAGTCCGTAACAACAAATGACTATTGTCTGTTCACCTAAATGTAGCTGTGTGACATTTAAATATATATTAACAAAATAATTTATTTCTTTAACAACAAAGTCCATCTTGCTCTGGTCAAATGAAAACAAGGGTGTATGGAAGGGGAGGTAAATTTAATCACCCAGCAATGTTTTAATACATTTACATGTGATACTAGTAACTTGTTTTCTGTTGATGCACTTTGGCCTGTCATGTTGTCATTGAATCACAGTGGCAGATCCAGAGGTTTTTTTGGGTTTTAAGAAACCCCTCCACCTGAGAATGTTCTTTAAAAATCATGTATTTTCACCATTTTCCTCAATTTTTCTCTACTTGGGCCCCCCCCCCCCCTAGAACTTTGAACACCCCCCAGATAGGTCTCTGGGTCCACCACTGAATCAATAATAAGAAGGTGTCTCCAGTTGAAATCAAATTATGTTCAAATATTAAATGTCTTCAATAATTGGGAATTCATGTTACATCAGTACATGCATTTTATGTGCTTTTGAATGTTTTACCAATTTCAACTTACTACTGTTTATTTAAGGTAGCAGACATCCTTCCCTTGTCAGTGTCAAAGTGATATTGTCAACTACATGTTATAGTATAGTAATTTAAAATGCTCTCCAAAAGTCTTATAAGTTTATAAATAACACTGTCTTATTGAAATAATACTATCAAACTTTTCAATTATAATGATTGAAAAAGATAATTAAAAAAATAGTGATTGTCTTTCTAGTACCTTAATGGAAAGGATTTGTAGTTACAATCAAAGAAATCAGTAAAAGCACAAGATAGTTCCCTAATCCATCCATTAGAATATATCTTATATTGTTTTATTAAGGATTAACTTGAATTTATTTTTCATGTTATGGAGATATAACACGAAAAAAAGGGGTGTATACTAGTATATGTACTCTAAATAACCAAGTTAATCCTTATAATTTAATCTACTTTACACAATCCCTGTGGAAATCCACTTGTATTGATGGAATCTTTTCTCTTAGAAATTTTTGCACTGCTGTATCAGCCAATAAAAAGTGACGCTACAAACGGCGACGTCATTTTAAGCCAATGAAAATGCTTGTTACAAGCAAGATTAAATTACAGACTAAACAATTGTACATTTTTATTTTGCAAATGGCTTTGAAATCATTTCATGTATGGAATTCTTCAGATCTCTTTACATCAGTCTTTACCAACACAGTTTTTCGTTCAATATGCTAGACTAGCTCCTTCAATGTTCTCAATCAAATACCTCGTAAATCAAAGTTTATGAAATTTGAGGTCAATTATTAATCTCCACTGCTAGCTATATCTGCATTTGCATTCTGAATTCCTTTGCAAAGAACAGATATCAGGAAACAGATTGCATAATTGATTTTCATAGGAGTAATCTGCTGAATGTTTTAAGGCTGCATGAGCTCAAGTAAATGGCTGAGATGTCATAAGCTATCCAAGGCAGTGGTTCGATCTTTAACGTGATAAGATATTCTTTGCATGCAAGGAGAATTGATAATTGGTTGATAAGTTTGCTGATTGCTTAACATCAGAAATTCATATCACGTGATGTCTGCATTTAACCTGATTAAGTTCACTCCTTTCAGCCAATTGCAGCTGACATCACTGTTCATATTGATAATAACAGAATTCTTCAGGTATATGCACATCTCAAACCAAGTTTAGTTTACACCTCTCACTGCAGAAACAAAGTTAAATCAATTGTTATTTGAGTTGATCAAGACTGCCTCCTTTAGGTTCATCCACACAGTAAATCCAGTTAATCCCTGGAAAAATGCATGAAACAGTTAATTAACTTAAATCTTTCAGTTTGTCTGATGTGATCAAGACCACCTTCTTAAGGTTCATCCATACTTGGAACCTAGTTAAGTTTACGTTTTTCACTTACATGTTACCCACAGTAACAATGATATATCTTTATACATATATATATATATATATATATACAGCAAATTTCAGACCTCAGGGATAGCTTACACTCATCATTTGTGGAAGTCTGCCTTTTGAGGTTTATATATATATATGCCTGCAGTTACCTTACACATATAGTCACACAATTAATTTTTGAGTTATTTCTGTTAAAATTTCTGTCAATTGGCAATTTGTCTAATGATAAAGCACAAGGCATTGTTACAGATGCTTATGATTTTGTGATTCTGGTGCTCTGCAGTAATGATAATCATAATATCAACAAATTCAATTCCTGATCCTTTTACCACTGTAGACCATAATGGACTCATCCAGATAAATGGATGGCAGAGTCTATTCGAGTTACCTAGGGGTGAAAGAGTTAAATCTGCATGAATGCTTTCATGCATTGGTCATCGCTGAAGCATTGAACACTAAGGTACATAAATATTTGGAATATAATAGACCGATCAAATTAGTGTTCAGTGATGGGTGGAAAGTGGTTTGCCATATTGTGGCCTGGACACTCTTTCGTATTATTCGAGAACCTCTTTTTAGAATGTTCCTTTACTGATGATATGCATGGGAAATGGTTCAGAATGTTTTTCATACTGGAGAAAATAAACTCAACACTTTTGATTTTCTAAACAGTTAAATATTGCTTAAATGTTTTAAGAACTTGTGACAATCTTTTAATGCTGAGCCAAGCCATATGGGACAAAATGACGCACAAAGTACAAATGATTTTTGTGGACTTGGCATGGTGCTCTTTTAAGCAATTTTACACTTGATGGTTGGGGTCCATTACGACTATCTGACGTGATGGCTTGTTGTGGATTTTATAGCCTGCACGAAAATTACTCCGGTTAATTATATGACAAACTGAGCTGTAAAAACCAATACCAATTCCTTCAGGGTAATTTTTAAGCGACTTGAACCATCTCTAATGGCAAAACAGTTGTATAATCAGATAAACAGACTCAACTTTGCACCTTGAAGTATCTGAAATTGTTCGGACATAAGATTCACATATATTTACATACATACACTGGGCTTTATTGTTGGGTACAGTAGTAGAATTCAGGCTCTCTCTATAGTGTTTCACAGATAACAGATAAACACAACGTTACTGTAATGAAAAAAAAACGGAAATCGTTTTTCAAGATTGGTTCAGGTGGTTTCAGCCCAACTTCTGGTTACGGTAGGTCTAAAACCCATTTTATTCTCTGCTATAAATGTCCATCAGGAATGTGTCGCTAAATCTTTATCGTCCTTAAAACTATTAATATACCTAAATGAACTGCAGAGGACTTTTTTAGAGTTCTATTAACTGCAAGTTTTGGGACATACGTACACTCTAGGAAGAATTGCATGATTGTATGAGGAAAATAATGCAAGGCATCACCCTTGTGTATAAGGTAAAACCAGAATTATTCAGATGAACTGAACTGAAAGGATTTCTTTTCCGAAATTCATTTAGATAAAATTCAAGTTTGAGGATACATCAATATATTTTTGGAAAATTGCATATGTATCATTGTTTAACGTCATATCAACAGCTAGGGTCATTTAAGGACGACCGCCCATGTTTGCAAGATACACGCGTGTGTGTTTTGGGAGGCAGTGATATATGTTCCTGTTGGTCATGAACCCAAGGTTTCCTTTACTAGGGTACTAGATTAGTCTATCTGTACCTGATGTTCTATTTGTAGCATGCATGGACTAAAGGATTTAGGGTTCTACTTTAGTCTATCTGTACCTGATGTTCTATAAGTAGCATGGACTACAGGATTTAGGGGTCTAGTTTAGTCTATATGTACCTGATGTTCTATAAGCAGCATGGACTACAGGATTTATGGTTCTAGTTTAGTCTATATGTACCTGATGTTCTATAAGCAGCATGGACTACAGGATTTAGGGGTCTAGTTTAGTCTATCTGTACCTGGTGTTCTATCAGTAGCATGGACTACAGGATTTAGGGTTCTAGTTTAGTCTATGTGTACCTGATGTTCTATAAGTAGCATGGACTACAGGATTTATGGTTCTAGTTTAGTCTATCTGTAACTGATGTTCTATAAGTAGCATGGACTACAGGATTGATGGGTCTAGTTTAGTCTATCTGTACCTGATGTTCTATAAGCAGCAAGGACTACAGGATTTATGGTTCTAGTTTAGTCTATCTGTAACTGATGTTCTATAAGTAGCATGGACTACAGGATTTAGGGTTCTAGCTTAGTCTATCTGTACCTGATGTTCTATAAGCAGCATGGACTACAGGATTTATGGTTCTAGTTTAGTCTATCTGTAACTGATGTTCTATAAGTAGCATGGACTACAGGATTTAGGGTTCTAGCTTAGTCTATCTGTACCTGATGTTCTATAAGCAGCATGGACTACAGGATTTAGGGTTCTAGTTTAGTCTATGTGTACCTGATGTTCTATAAGTAGCATGGACTACAGGATTGAGGGGTCTAGTTTAGTCTATCTCTACCTGATGTTCTATAAGTAGCATGGACTACAGGATTTAGGGTTCTAGCTTAGTCTATCTGTACCTGATGTTCTATAAGCAGCAAGGACTACAGGATTTATGGTTCTAGTTTAGTCTATCTGTAACTGATGTTCTATAAGTAGCATGGACTACAGGATTTATGGTTCTAGTTTAGTCTATCTGTAACTGATGTTCTATAAGTAGCATGGACTACAGGATTGATGGTTCTAGTTTAGTCTATCTGTACCTGACGTTCTATAAGTAGCATGGACTACAAGATTTATGGTTATAGTTTAGTCTATCTGTACCTGATGTTCTATAAGAAGCATGGACTACAGGATTTATGGTTCTAGTTTAGTCTATATGTACCTGATGTTCTATAAGCAGCATGGACTACAGGATTGATGGTTCTAGTTTAGTCTATCTGTACCTGATGTTCTATAAGCAGCATGGACTACAGGATTTAGGGTTCTAGTTTAGTCTATCTGTACCTGATGTTCTATAAGTAGCATGGACTACAGGATTTAGGGTTCTAGTTTAGTCTATCTGTACCTGATGTTCTATAAGTAGCATGGACTACAGGATTTAGGGTTCTAGTTTAGTCTATCTGTACCTGATGTTCTATAAGTAGCATGGACTACAGGATTTAGGGTTCTAGTTTAGTCTATCTGTACCTGATGTTCTATAAGTAGCATGGACTACAGGATTTAGGGTTCTAGTTTAGTCTATCTGTACCTGATGTTCTATAAGTAGCATGGACTACAGGATTTAGGGTTCTAGTTTAGTCTATCTGTACCTGATGTTCTATAAGTAGCATGGACTACAGGATTTAGGGTTCTAGTTTAGTCTATCTGTACCTGATGTTCTATAAGTAGCATGGACTACAGGATTTAGGGTTCTAGTTTAGTCTATCTGTACCTGATGTTCTATAAGTAGCATGGACTACAGGATTTAGGGTTCTAGTTTAGTCTATCTGTACCTGATGTTCTATAAGTAGCATGGACTACAGGATTTAGGGTTCTAGTTTAGTCTATCTGTACCTGATGTTCTATAAGTAGCATGGACTACAGGATTTAGGGTTCTAGTTTAGTCTATCTGTACCTGATGTTCTATAAGTAGCATGGACTACAGGATTTAGGGTTCTAGTTTAGTCTATCTGTACCTGATGTTCTATAAGTAGCATGGACTACAGGATTTAGGGTTCTAGTTTAGTCTATCTGTACCTGATGTTCTATAAGTAGCATGGACTACAGGATTTAGGGTTCTAGTTTAGTCTATCTGTACCTGATGTTCTATAAGTAGCATGGACTACAGGATTTAGGGTTCTAGTTTAGTCTATCTGTACCTGATGTTCTATAAGTAGCATGGACTACAGGATTTAGGGTTCTAGTTTAGTCTATCTGTACCTGATGTTCTATAAGTAGCATGGACTACAGGATTTAGGGTTCTAGTTTAGTCTATCTGTACCTGATGTTCTATAAGTAGCATGGACTACAGGATTTAGGGTTCTAGTTTAGTCTATCTGTACCTGATGTTCTATAAGTAGCATGGACTACAGGATTTAGGGTTCTAGTTTAGTCTATCTGTACCTGATGTTCTATAAGTAGCATGGACTACAGGATTTAGGGTTCTAGTTTAGTCTATCTGTACCTGATGTTCTATAAGTAGCATGGACTACAGGATTTAGGGTTCTAGTTTAGTCTATCTGTACCTGATGTTCTATAAGTAGCATGGACTACAGGATTTAGGGTTCTAGTTTAGTCTATCTGTACCTGATGTTCTATAAGTAGCATGGACTACAGGATTTAGGGTTCTAGTTTAGTCTATCTGTACCTGATGTTCTATAAGTAGCATGGACTACAGGATTTAGGGTTCTAGTTTAGTCTATCTGTACCTGATGTTCTATAAGTAGCATGGACTACAGGATTTAGGGTTCTAGTTTAGTCTATCTGTACCTGATGTTCTATAAGTAGCATGGACTACAGGATTTAGGGTTCTAGTTTAGTCTATCTGTACCTGATGTTCTATAAGTAGCATGGACTACAGGATTTAGGGTTCTAGTTTAGTCTATCTGTACCTGATGTTCTATAAGTAGCATGGACTACAGGATTTAGGGTTCTAGTTTAGTCTATCTGTACCTGATGTTCTATAAGTAGCATGGACTACAGGATTTAGGGTTCTAGTTTAGTCTATCTGTACCTGATGTTCTATAAGTAGCATGGACTACAGGATTTAGGGTTCTAGTTTAGTCTATCTGTACCTGATGTTCTATAAGTAGCATGGACTACAGGATTTAGGGTTCTAGTTTAGTCTATCTGTACCTGATGTTCTATAAGTAGCATGGACTACAGGATTTAGGGTTCTAGTTTAGTCTATCTGTACCTGATGTTCTATAAGTAGCATGGACTACAGGATTTAGGGTTCTAGTTTAGTCTATCTGTACCTGATGTTCTATAAGTAGCATGGACTACAGGATTTAGGGTTCTAGTTTAGTCTATCTGTACCTGATGTTCTATAAGTAGCATGGACTACAGGATTTAGGGTTCTAGTTTAGTCTATCTGTACCTGATGTTCTATAAGTAGCATGGACTACAGGATTTAGGGTTCTAGTTTAGTCTATCTGTACCTGATGTTCTATAAGTAGCATGGACTACAGGATTTAGGGTTCTAGTTTAGTCTATCTGTACCTGATGTTCTATAAGTAGCATGGACTACAGGATTTAGGGTTCTAGTTTAGTCTATCTGTACCTGATGTTCTATAAGTAGCATGGACTACAGGATTTAGGGTTCTAGTTTAGTCTATCTGTACCTGATGTTCTATAAGTAGCATGGACTACAGGATTTAGGGTTCTAGTTTAGTCTATCTGTACCTGATGTTCTATAAGTAGCATGGACTACAGGATTTAGGGTTCTAGTTTAGTCTATCTGTACCTGATGTTCTATAAGTAGCATGGACTACAGGATTTAGGGTTCTAGTTTAGTCTATCTGTACCTGATGTTCTATAAGTAGCATGGACTACAGGATTTAGGGTTCTAGTTTAGTCTATCTGTACCTGATGTTCTATAAGTAGCATGGACTACAGGATTTAGGGTTCTAGTTTAGTCTATCTGTACCTGATGTTCTATAAGTAGCATGGACTACAGGATTTAGGGTTCTAGTTTAGTCTATCTGTACCTGATGTTCTATAAGTAGCATGGACTACAGGATTTAGGGTTCTAGTTTAGTCTATCTGTACCTGATGTTCTATAAGTAGCATGGACTACAGGATTTAGGGTTCTAGTTTAGTCTATCTGTACCTGATGTTCTATAAGTAGCATGGACTACAGGATTTAGGGTTCTAGTTTAGTCTATCTGTACCTGATGTTCTATAAGTAGCATGGACTACAGGATTTAGGGTTCTAGTTTAGTCTATCTGTACCTGATGTTCTATAAGTAGCATGGACTACAGGATTTAGGGTTCTAGTTTAGTCTATCTGTACCTGATGTTCTATAAGTAGCATGGACTACAGGATTTAGGGTTCTAGTTTAGTCTATCTGTACCTGATGTTCTATAAGTAGCATGGACTACAGGATTTAGGGTTCTAGTTTAGTCTATCTGTACCTGATGTTCTATAAGTAGCATGGACTACAGGATTTAGGGTTCTAGTTTAGTCTATCTGTACCTGATGTTCTATAAGTAGCATGGACTACAGGATTTAGGGTTCTAGTTTAGTCTATCTGTACCTGATGTTCTATAAGTAGCATGGACTACAGGATTTAGGGTTCTAGTTTAGTCTATCTGTACCTGATGTTCTATAAGTAGCATGGACTACAGGATTTAGGGTTCTAGTTTAGTCTATCTGTACCTGATGTTCTATAAGTAGCATGGACTACAGGATTTAGGGTTCTAGTTTAGTCTATCTGTACCTGATGTTCTATAAGTAGCATGGACTACAGGATTTAGGGTTCTAGTTTAGTCTATCTGTACCTGATGTTCTATAAGTAGCATGGACTACAGGATTTAGGGTTCTAGTTTAGTCTATCTGTACCTGATGTTCTATAAGTAGCATGGACTACAGGATTTAGGGTTCTAGTTTAGTCTATCTGTACCTGATGTTCTATAAGTAGCATGGACTACAGGATTTAGGGTTCTAGTTTAGTCTATCTGTACCTGATGTTCTATAAGTAGCATGGACTACAGGATTTAGGGTTCTAGTTTAGTCTATCTGTACCTGATGTTCTATAAGTAGCATGGACTACAGGATTTAGGGTTCTAGTTTAGTCTATCTGTACCTGATGTTCTATAAGTAGCATGGACTACAGGATTTAGGGTTCTAGTTTAGTCTATCTGTACCTGATGTTCTATAAGTAGCATGGACTACAGGATTTAGGGTTCTAGTTTAGTCTATCTGTACCTGATGTTCTATAAGTAGCATGGACTACAGGATTTAGGGTTCTAGTTTAGTCTATCTGTACCTGATGTTCTATAAGTAGCATGGACTACAGGATTTAGGGTTCTAGTTTAGTCTATCTGTACCTGATGTTCTATAAGTAGCATGGACTACAGGATTTAGGGTTCTAGTTTAGTCTATCTGTACCTGATGTTCTATAAGTAGCATGGACTACAGGATTTAGGGTTCTAGTTTAGTCTATCTGTACCTGATGTTCTATAAGTAGCATGGACTACAGGATTTAGGGTTCTAGTTTAGTCTATCTGTACCTGATGTTCTATAAGTAGCATGGACTACAGGATTTAGGGTTCTAGTTTAGTCTATCTGTACCTGATGTTCTATAAGTAGCATGGACTACAGGATTTAGGGTTCTAGTTTAGTCTATCTGTACCTGATGTTCTATAAGTAGCATGGACTACAGGATTTAGGGTTCTAGTTTAGTCTATCTGTACCTGATGTTCTATAAGTAACATGGACTACAGGATTTAGGGTTCTAGTTTAGTCTATCTGTACCTGATGTTCTATAAGTAACATGGACTACATGATTTAGGGTTCTAGTTTAGTCTATCTGTACCTGGTGTTCTATCAGTAGCATGGACTACAGGATTTAGGGTTCTAGTTTAGTCTATCTGTACCTGATGTTCTATAAGTAACATGGACTACAGGATTTAGGGTTCTAGTTTAGTCTATCTGTACCTGGTGTTCTATCAGTAGCATGGACTACAGGATTTATGGTTCTAGTTTAGTCTATCTCTACCTGATGTTCTATAAGTAGCATGGACTATGGGTTAATTTTCTTGGCTTTATTTTTTCTCTGTAAAGAAACGGATACTGGCCTGTCCGGACGGATACTTCGTTGCCATTTATACACAGTAACCTCCCCTTAACTTCCATTGGGATGTAACTGTAGCACAATTAGTACATATACACTTCAGTTGAGAAGGTTACGCTCAATCGCTTACAGTGATATTATAACAATCTGAAGTCCAGTGTTCAAATCCTGGTCTTAAATCTCTTTTCTTTTACACCCAGAACATTCTTGTCGGTTATATTTTGTTTATTTCATATTTATTATTTTTCACAGATGTACCGCAAGGTATGGTTTTCTTTTTAGAAATGATTTAATCAAGGTGATAGTCATGCTTGAAAAAACAGTTCCTATTGTACGGGGATCCTAAAGCACAGTTTGTAACACATTATGGACTCCTGGATATAATTGATGACTCAGTATCCATTATCAGCCTTAATTGTTTGTACAAGCCGAGTGTCACAATTATGTTCACAACAGATTCAACATCATATATCAATTAAATATATCAAGCAAACCAACTAAGTGCATTACTATTACAAGCACCGTTAATAATGCTGTATAATCTGGTTATCAGAAGCATTGCTATTGAACCGTGGTGCACTCGTATGTGTAGTGCCAATAGTACATAAAGGTACAATTTCTGGCACTTTTTCAGACTGCTAGACAATTGCAAGGACCTGATATTTGATAATTTACAAATCTGTCTTATGTAGTACCCATACAGACAAGCAGTTTTGTAATTTGTGAATTTCCATGTAGAATAACTTGACAAACCTTTGAAGGTAAAGTAAAATAAAAATTAGATAGAGATAATTGCTTGGGAAATGGGAAATATTATTTTTTTATTGCAAACAGCTGTTTCCTTAAACCAACATCAACTTGAATTTCTTAAAATTGTATAGGCCCCTGTTCTTATCAATAATGAATTTTATTTACATACAACTTGAGAATGAAGTACAACTTGAGAATGAAGTACAACTTGAGAATGAAGTTGTTGCCTCAGGAATGAGAATGAAGTAGTTGCAGAAGTGCAGTGGACGTTGGAATATATGAAATGCAATTATTTACTGAAGCAGCTGGGCTCAAAACACTTCAGTTTCGTTAATGTCAACAGCGTGTGGCTTAGGGACCACCAAATTTCCGTGTTCGGACATAAACTGGCAGCACTTAACACTATTAGCTGGCCATCTTTCAAACGGATGTTGAGCTGGTGTTAGAGATAGAATTTTGTTGACTGGCGAGACTATGTCTATAGTGCCAACCGTATCTCACTTGAAGTCTTATCGTATCTCACTGATGTCTTATCAACGATCTCCCCATCATTCTTGTCCAGTCCTGTCACATAATGTCACGCAGACTGGATATTAGAATGAAACTTCTTTGTCTCGGCCACCTTATAATCCCAAAGGTTTTGTTTCCTATCAATGTTTATTTTCAATAAACATGTTGGATGACAGGAGGCCTGGCCCTCTTAGGTCAGGCCTGTTATGTGCCATAATTAAAAAAAATAAAAAGCGTGTTAAATGAAGAATTGAAAAGATCCGTGTGTTTGTGCTGCTTGGAAATTTTTTGTGTTTTCTGAAAGGAGAAGTGCAGGTTTTTATATTTCTTTTATTTTAAATGTTTTGTTACATGAACCTCAGCAATTCAAATGAAAGAGTCTCTGAGATTGGCAAAATAATCTTATTTGTGATAAAGTTTAAAATAATGACTCTATAAAAAAGACAATTCCAACCATTCAAAATTGAATTCCATTATCTTAAAGCAATATTCAATAAGACTGAAAATTGTTCTCCGTCTAAAGACCACTCATGGAAAATGTCTAATATTTGTTTGTTAGCACGATTCTAAGTTTTGATAGAATGTGGTTATCACTGGCTGTACTGTATATAGCTCTCACTGATATTGGGAGAATTGTCTACACAATTTGAGCTCTGCCTGATGTATTGGAGTTCTGTTGACCACACAGCAGATCTCTGCGCAGACAAATGGTATCAGTTAATTCAATTAGAAGCCGCGTGATTCTCAGTTGTCCATATCGTCACATCTCTTTTAATGATGAGACTAATCTGTAAAACGAGACGAAATTTGCCTTTGTAATACAGAATAGTTCTATACATGTCCGTCCTGGAAGTCTCCTTGAACACCCAAGATTTGGGGGTAGTTTTGAATAGCAAAAATCTGGTGCTCATGCAATATTTGTTTTCTTGTCTTGTCTTCACTAATAAAGGATCAAACTGGAAACATCCAGTTAACCAAAATATCATTTTTTGATTGGCTATATATAAATGCAGATAATGTCATGATTCTTCATGCACATATACTGCACATCATTTGAATTTCCCCTCTGTATTCATAAACTGTATACTAGCTATAAAACCAATAAACACTCAAAAAGCTTCGTTAGGTAAATATTCTATACTGATGTTATTTTCAGTGCAATAAATTTTCAAAAATATTTTATGTCTGTTTATTTTCAAAATGTGCCTTAATTTTCAAAAAATTTCTAAACAAGTGCCTGGTTTATTTTAATTACCTTCAGTTTTTATTTTCAATGCCACATTAAACTTTTTTCGAATATTCTACACCAGTAATATTCTTGTGACCCTCAATCATTTAAGGACTGAGATATATTTTATGTAATAATTAAGTCTTCTTTAATGAGATATGTAACAACAAACAGAAAAATTCTTTGATTTTAATCTTCTGCAATGTTTTTGTTTGAGTTAGACGTTGGTGTACTGCCTGTTAAGGCAATGTTTTCTTCCTGGAGGTTCACGGCTTGCTTAGTTGATGAGATAATGTTATTTACACCTTCTGTTTTCCATTGTAGCAGAAAAATAAATTGAATACAGCAGGGAAGCTATTATCCAAGGTGGGGATGGTTTTGTCAATTTCGGGAAGGAAAATCATGACATATATGGACCTATTTTGGTCGGTGTGTAATGAGAACTCCCGAAGTTATAGTTTCCCACATTGCATGTTTCTCGCAGTACAAGAAGAAAGATTTGCATGTTTTTCTTCTTCAATTATAAGCTGGCATGATCAGGTTTAGTGTAAAGTATTCAGCTGACAAATTTAAACCACATCAATCTTCCGCTGTAGTCAAATATAGAGACAGAACATCCTTGGCCTATCTAGCATCTTTTGACTGTGGAGCTATCTCTGTTCAGTAGTAGCTAGAGGCTTAAAGATACACTAGCTACCTCTCTCTGTCATGTATCTCCTTTACTAAAGAGTTTTTCAATAACACATCTCCTTTATAAAAGAGTTTCAAACTATAAGAATCTTGTAAAAGTTTTTTTTAGGAATGGTGATTTGGCCCAAATTAGTTGGTTTATTTTCCCTATTTCTCTCAATATCAAACTTTATTCAAAATATTTTATGAATTTGTTGACATTCTGGAACTAGATATTCAGCTTAACAAGTCGTAAAGAAAAAAATCAAAATGTTAAGTGTGGAAGTTTGACACCACACCATTGAGGCACCATGATAAAAGAACTAGACATCAGATTTGAGGGTGCACTGGAGGCAACCTCAAATTACAATTGCTATATATTTAATAACCTAAAATCTTGTTATTAAGCCTGTTTGAAAATAAGACAGCTTTAAAAATGATTCAGGGATTCTTTGTTATCAAATTTATCTTGAAAGTAAGACAAGCTGGTTTCAAAAACAGGTAAATAAAATATGAAAATATGCCTTGGATTTCTTGCAGTCAATTTGCAATCAATGGTGGACCTTGCAAACCAGTGATAGATTTGTAAAATTATGTAATCTGTGCACCCTTGATTTCAAACTTTATTTCAGCACCAAACAAGCTGAGCAATTTTTTACACGAACATTAATGGATTTATGGTAAACGGTTTTGGATGTTTTAGCAATAATGCAACTATAGCTTGGATCGTTAGCTGTAACACACCTTATAGTCTAAATGGCTTTTTAAACTAGACTGGCCTTGAACATAAGCCTGGCATTCCTGACTAAAAACGAAAATAAGCTGCAACTTATAATGTTCAAGGTTTTAGGGGAAATTCAGCATAAATAATTGAAGAAGCTATTTTTATACTGATGTGTAACTCCTGTTGTGGGGACCCACCACAAGCAATGGCTTATATTGATGTGTATGGATAACTTGTAAATGCATTTAACTATTGGAATTTCAAGAAAAATAAAACATTTCATAATTGTACAACTCTAAATTATCTGTTTTCCCCAGAAAGCAGAGTTAACTCATTCACCCCTGAAAACACATTTGAACTCTTCCAATTCAAAGGTTGGAATAGTTCATTATGAAATTTCAGGGTTGAATGAATTAAGCATGCATAGGAAAAAGTAAAATGTACATAATGTGCTATGAAATATTTTTACGCTTGACTTTGTCCTTGAAAGGGACTGAACGGACATTTCCGGTGCAAGAGAGTTAGTTGGTTGTTTTGAGTCTTCACAAAAGTATAAAGTTAAGCTTAAAGTGGGTAGGTCCTCATGTATAGTAAGAAAATAATCATTATAAAAAATCAAATTATTTTTTTCATTTCTGTCTTTCCAGAGAAAGCCACACTCGAGGAGACAGAGCGAACACTATATGCCTTAAAGAAGTTAGCACAGAATCCGGAATGTACTTCTTCCCTTGTGGATGGACTAGCCAATTACATGCGGATTATCGTCACGGTGACGGACAGCTCAGAATGTCCAGCCATCGAGAAAGCCATCAGCGAACTTCTAAATCAGATTCTACAGGTGAATGCACTAGAATGGTTAACTCTCCACGGCTATTGTAGTTATACTGATGTGTGGTATCCTGGGATTGAGTTACACCTGTTACCAACTAAATCAATTAAATCTGATTTATATAAAATTGATATTGATAATCAAATATCATTTCAATCTTTCACCCCCTTGGGGATGAGATAGGAGAATCTCAACCCGAGGGGGAGGATTCTTAAGTTGCCAAACACGAGGCTTTGCCGAGTGTTTGGCAACTTAAGAATCTTTCCCCGAGGGTTGAGATTCCCCTATCTCACCGACAAGGGGGTGAATGATTCTTTTTCTCTTACCCTGTTCTCCCATTGTGTATCATATACACAATGTAATGATAACGTTACATGCTAAATTCAGGGTTGACGTGACGTTGATGGATTGTTGACGTGACGTCATTGTATTGTTGAAGTGACGTCATGCCATTGTTATGAATAAGAGAATCCCCCCGTCTCAACCCTAGGGTGAGATAAGAAAATCTCACACCGGTAAAAGTGCGAATACACCTGTCCAGCCAGGGTAAGAGAAGCGTCTGTCCCTCGCAACTTTGGTTTACGCAATCTAGGATAATTAATGCTTAAATATCGTCTGATTTTGGTGAAATTTAGGCATATGTAGATGTGCATGAAAATAAGATTTGCAATTCAACCTTTTTCCCAGAGTTATTGCCCATGAAACTTCCAATTTCTGATAAAAAGAATCTTCTCCTTAACTGTTTAATAGATTTTCACAATGAAGGATCACTATATGTATTTGAGTATTTTTCTATAGTAATGGCCAATCTTTTATTTCTGCTCCAGAAACTTTCTTAGCACATTCATCTCCTCCTTAACCCATTGTTCAACTTACTTTTATCTTTGCAAAGGGAAAGAACATCTTATGTTAATGTGCATGGAGGAAGGGATTTCTGATTGGGGTATGATACTGATCCCTACTCCGTTGTGAGCTCTGCACTCAAAGTTTCACTTGTTAAAGATTCCATAATTGTCTAAATTATGTCTTTTGCAATTTTAAACTTCTTAATGTGAGGATTTTAGAAGTGTAAAATCAAATAAATTAAAGATATGCAAATGTTTAATTCACTTTATTTTGTCCAATACAGTAAGAAACACTGTTGGGTAGAAACTGATTCTATGATCTAGAAAGGCACTTATCTACATACCTGATATTGAGTATACAACACTGTGCTAAAGCAACAAGTAATTAAGACAACTTAATTTTCACATGTGCAAATCTAAAATATTCTTTGTTTTTAAACTCTTAGACTGGCTACCAGCCCCAAAGTATTTATGAAGAATTTCTCAACTGCATTTCCTACATGTACTAGCTTATATAATTATCTCCCCCTAGTTTTGAACTAGAATCAGACATCTAAGTGATCAAAATTATGAGAGTTTTTTTTTTTTTTTTTTTTAATGATTCAATATTCTAGAGAAGGGGGCTAGTCTAGTAAACTCTCTACAACTTTATCATGCATGAAAAGTTGATCTCTTTGGTAGAATGAAGAAATTCAAATGTTTGAAACAAGCTGGCTAACCGGAAATGCCAGTGACAAACTTCTAAATAGCTGATTAATTGGTGTTAACTTTAGATTACTTCGATAGATTTCTGCATTTCTGATGGCAAATATTGAATTTGTATTTCAATTGACATTCTAGACTTATTTTCTTTGAACAAAGATTATGTTGTAAAGACTGTCTTAAAATATTTCAAAGGATAAAACTTCATTTGTAATCTTGCTTAAAATAGCAGAATTTTGTGTTTAAGATTTAATGTTCAAATGCTAGAAAGTCAACCCTAATGAAATTTGAAGAAATTTAGACATGATATGAAAATATATGGATTTTCTTGCCAAATATTTCCTATCTGTATTCTATCCATTTGTTTGTAATAACATTATTTTCAATTATCACATCTAATTTAATATTTCACGCTGATGACTTTGTGTAATTTACCCTGCTAGATTAACTAACTCAGTTTCCATATTTTTTTGGTATCAACTTGTCACTTGTTGGCTTCAAACAATTTAAAACATTTGACATATATGTTATGTGTGTGTCATGTCATCAGACTTTTCTTGTCTAAATTAAGAGTCAAGAGAGTTTTAAATTGTCTGTAAGTTGATGAATGTTAATATTTAGAAATGTCAGGGGGGAATGCTTGTTGTTGAAAATAACTTCTTTATTCAGTGACTTTTTCAGGGGTATTCTCTACTAAATGACAATGATTTTAGCTAACCTGGCCCAAAAGCAAGTTGAGCTTACGCTGTTGTGAGACACTTCTTGTTATCCTTCTTTCCATCTGCGTCTGTCCGTGATAATTCATCAGTGTCAACGTTTTCTTTAAAAGACTTCTGAAGATCATTTGGGTAATCTAAGGGTCATGAAATTTGGCTTGTAGCTTCCTGGGATAAAGTCTGGCATTTTGTTGCTAAAAAAGACTAACATTGACCTACTCTTGAGGTCACAGGGGTCAAATATATGTTACAAATCTTCAAACAACTTCTGCAGAAGAACCAAAAGGCCTGAAGTCAAAATGTTTTGCCAGCGCCTTCTCAGCTCTGACATACAGAGTCTGAGTACTACAAAGTTTGTAAACAGAAATGACCTTTACCCACACCCAATGTCATAGGGATCAAATTTGCCAGAATGCATGACCAACTGTTAATTGTTGGTCGAGACATTTTCAACTTCTTCTCAAATTTGTTATTCCGTTTTTGGCTAATTATCAGTTCCACCAGATGAAACCATCTGTGGTACAAACTTTCTTGTCATTGCCCCTACCAAGTGTTGTAAGTTGAATTACTGGTTTCAATACCTTGACATGACGTCCGTGGTCTCCTGGTTAAGCCAAAGCATTTCAACCTCTTGTCTAATCAGATGAAAAAAAACACCAGGTGAGCATGTCTTGTACACCTCTATTGGGCCTTTTGTTTTAATTACTTATAAAAGTGATCATGGTCATTAGCTGTTTAGGTCACCTGAGCTTTAGCTCAAGTGACAGATTGCTATCCGTTTTCGTCCGTCGTCGTCCGTCGTCCGTCGTCCGTTAACATTTTAAATTTCAAACTTAAAGTCAAATTCTGCTGGGCCGATTGAACTGAAAGTTGGTAGGAATGATCACCTCATGGTCCTGACAAAGTGTTGTTATTTTTTGGGTCGATCAGAAATCCAATATGGCCGCCACGGCCGCCCTTTTGAAAACCTACTTCAAACTTAAAGTCAAGTTCTGCTGGACTGATCGAACTGAAAGTTGGTAGGAATGATCGCCTCATGGTCCTGACAAAGTGTTGTTATTTTCGGGTCGATCAGAAAGCCAATATGGCCGCCACGGCCGCCCTTTTGAAAACCTCCTTCAAACTTAAAGTCAAGTTCTGCTGGGCCGATTGAACTGAAAGTTGGTAGGAATGATCACCTCATGGTCCTGACAAAGTGTTGTTATTTTTTGGGTCGATCAGAAATCCAATATGGCCGCCACGGCCGCCATTTTGAAAACCTATTTCAAACTTAAAGTCAAGTTCTGCTGAACCGATTGAACTTAAAGTTGGTAGGAATGATCAGCTCATGGTCCTGACAAAGTTAAGTTAACATTATACTCTTTTTTACTCAAATTGGTACATATTTCAACAAACAAACCAAAATACTGTAGACTCAGGTGACCGTTAAGGCCCATGGGCCTCTTGTTTCTAAAACATCCCATCAGTATGTAAATGTTATTTCAGATGAGATTGTCCTATTAGACAGTTAAACCAGCTAGTATTGATTTAATGGTCTTTAATCAGTCCATCACAGTAAATGTACACATGTTTATCCAGTTCAATACCTACAAGCCATAAATAATAGAGCTTAATTATCATTTTTATTGGCACAAAAGTCTGGGAATATGTATTGTACAAAATTTTGTTTATGAAAACAGAAGCTATATATCTCGCATCATGAGTCAAATGATTCAACTCCTTCATCCCTGTATTTTGACAATGGACTATGATATCCTTTGATTTGGAGCAGTCTAATATGCATCATAAGGTGTCAATGGATTAAGGCCCATGGGCCTCCTGTTACAGTTGACAGATATAACTCTATTCGATACCTGCACATGGCTGAAGGAAAAACAAAATCATCACACTACAATTGGTAGTAACAGTTGAAAGAAACCGTTTGGGAATTTAGGCTAAACAGAAGAAAACAAAATGAAAAAATCATAGTTACAAAATCAATGTCAAGGTCATTATCCTAATATAGATTTACTTTAACATTCTGTTTGACCTGAATTCCCAGACTGTTATTTTCAAAGATAACTACAGAGTAAGATGGGTACCATAAAAGACGATAAAATATACATTGAACATTTGTCTTTATAACCGCCTTCAAAATTTCAATTGTTTTTCACTCTCACCTGAAATTCCCAAAGGGGGCCGCCGTGGCTAAGTGGTTAAGGCGTCTGACATTCTGATACCACTAGCTCCCCACCACTGGGTCGATCACAGCTGGTTCTAGGCCTATATGGGGCAGCCGCCAGGTACTGGCCGTAGGTCGGTGGTTTTTCACTGGGAACTCTGACTTTCCTTCACCACCAAAACCTGGCACATCCTTAAATGACCATAGCTGTTAATAGGACGTAAAACACAAACAAACCAAACCTGGCACGTCCTTAAATGACCATAGCTGTTAATAGGACGTAAAACACAAACAAACCAAACCCAAAGAGATGAGTGAGAATGGAAGAAGAACTTGTTCTCTGGGGTTTCATTCAGGTCTGCTGAAGCTTTTTCAGACTGCTGTATATACATTTTGAGGTAAAGAAAAAGTTTCATGGGATCGTTTTTTTCTCAAATATTTTGTTTAACTGTTTTTGACAGAACATAAAAAAATACTATGTTATAGGTAACGTTCACTCTTTGGATTCTGCCTAATAGTTTGCTGAAGTATCTTTTGATTTTGATGAAACGTGATAGGCATTATAAATACTCTACAATGACAGAGGATAATTTCAAAGTTAAGGAAAAAAGGACCCATAATGTTTAAAGTAGCATATATTGCACACTAATTTTTCCAGCTTCCAAACAATAATTTCATCAAATATTACCAAATTCTGATATAACTTTGTCAAAACAAAGATAAAAATTAAGTCAAAAGTTTCTGACTTAAAGTCATCTGCATGTTATTATGACACACTTAGAAACTTTCGTTTTAATGGTGTAAGATGAATTGAATGTAGGCAAAGGGAGGCAATGCCTTTACAAATTACTTTTTTTTTTTTTAAATATAGACAAAGGAAAGCAATTCTTATACAGTTGAAGATTTTTTAAATGTCTTGAAGGATATATGACATGTATGTGTGCCTTCAGCTAGGGAATTAAAGTACAATAGTAAAGTAACTAGTGCAACAAGGTATAGCTCAGTTGGTTGGCATGACAATGTGATGTCATGAAACGTTCAGATTTTTTAAAAATCCTTCGGTGGTACAGGAATCCTTAATTCTCGGTTGTACAGGGATCCTTAATTCATGCTTCATTATCAATACATCTGATGATATTGGTAAAATATTGTTATTTCTTAACTTTCAGACATGCTATGATGAGTTACAGAGAATTGACTGTTTTGAGGAAAAGTTCAAGATATTTTTGCTGCTGACAAAACTAATGACTACAGCTCTGGAGCTTCTTCGTGGCGGTCAGTCGTTACACTTTACCGCTCTCAGTATCATCAACCGTATCATCGACATTTGCATCGTCCATAAGAATCATGAGGTCAGCTCAACAGAGTTTCTACAAAGTACAGACTGCATTCCTTTACAGCCAGGTGGTGCTGCTAGTCAGGAGGGTGTCAGTCCGCAACTTAAAAGCCCGAAACATAAGACCTCTAACAGCAGCCCCAAACAACGTGGGGGGTCCACTCAGTGTGCTCACAATCACCATGACGATTCCGCCACAA
Organism: Mizuhopecten yessoensis; assembly: GCF_002113885.1. Classification (NCBI taxonomy): domain Eukaryota; kingdom Metazoa; phylum Mollusca; class Bivalvia; order Pectinida; family Pectinidae; genus Mizuhopecten; species Mizuhopecten yessoensis. The sequence goes on from NW_018405595.1 coordinate 1,548,702, forward strand.
GTGCCAACAACAGTTCTAACACGTTTCAGAGGATTTCCTCTGTTCATTTTAGAAAAAATTTCGGAGGACATTCTGATGGGGGTGGTCATTCCGAAAAGACTGATGATTCAGAAAATACGGATAATGCGAATGCAAATTCTTGTGGATCCAATGTGTTAAAAACACCGCTTGAATTCCTGACAACCTGTGATCCTAGTCAAATATTAAGTGTGCTTCATAACAGTATCACCATGCATAAGCGTATCATTGGAACTCGGCAGAAATGTACGCCAAGTACTCGTTCGCGTTTCTGCACCCATCATTGTTTACAAATTTTAAGTGCCCGAATCCTTGTTGTGATGTGTCATGGACTCCAGGTTCAGTATCGGATTGTCGGTGGTGGACATATCAAAACTCTCGTCGAGGCCTTAGACCCAAATCATGATCCAGTAAGTATAAACTGGCAAACTTTAACTCGCCCAAAGAAATTGTTTATTAGGGAAATTCATTTTGAAAGAAAGGAAAGAATATTGAAGGGCGAGACTTTATTTCTCTCATGTGAACAATGCATGCATGTGGCATTATCTTTTAGACAGATGATGAGGAAATCTCTAAATATGCCACACCACGTTTTTCTTCAATGATCTCACAACAAGAACATTTAATTCATTCATAAGAAAGAATTACCCAGTATGTATCAATGTGGTGCAAAGATATAATGATTTCCACTCTTAGCTTAATGCTTAGCCTACACCTACTTTTTTCAGTAGCTTAAGAAATTTAACTGGCAAGTAGAAGCATGTCAAAGGCAATTCCCCATTTTCAAAAACAAGTCTGATGATAATATGACTATCTAACAACTTTGCAGCTGATCACAAACTGGTGTTCTCCCATCCTGAATACTCCAGGGGTTACACTCACTTTTGCTGCCTGCACCCCTGGAATATGTCATAGCAAAATTGAAGGCATGAGGCTAGCTATTTGATTGGTCTCCGGTAAAAAAATATACCTGACCGATTGCTTATTAAGCAGCAGGCTGACATACCTGTCCTTTGAAGATTAGAGAGGAGCGACACCCAACTTCAAAGTCTGTCCATTCTACCATTATGCAACCAAGAGGTTATTTTGATGCACATCAAAGGATCAAACTAGTCTTCTTGTCTTATCTACGATCGATTTTAGCATTTTATATTTAAAGAGTGCAGAGAGCAAAAGTGAGCGTATTAACCCCTGGAGTATGGAGGAAGGTATTCCCCTTATGAGATCATTTACAAAGTGTATTTAACAGTAATAAAAATCGCTTTTTTCGGGTTGTTTTCATCACTACATTTTATAACTTTTTTTCTAGCATCTGTTGTGCCTACTACTACAATCACTAGCTTCCATCGCCCTAACTCCTAGCCACCATCAGGTCCTCAACGATGCCGACATAGCGGACATGTTGATGCAGCTTCTGTTGCCTAGTGACGAGTGGTATTATACCAATCACAGTACCAAGTATGCAAAGTTTGTCAAGTACCATGCCGCTCGGATACTTGTGTATATGGGACTGTTACACAAACTCGGTGGTCGTGTCGACTTGTTTGACAGAAAGCGTAGGTACTTTCCTCTGACTCTCTGTGGCCATACTTGTTAACCTGTTTCAACAAAGGTGTTGTTTAAGACTTATACCATTGTATATCCTAGACTACTATATGTATAGCACTCAAAGTCTCTCTGTATTCTTAAACCTTAACATAACCCACACTTTTGTCTGAAGCTCCAATTCTAGTTTCTTTAGATGTTTTACTTTTTCGTCTGAACCCAAGCTTGCATCCCAATCAAGTTATGATTTGGAAAACTTTATTGCCTTCAAAATACGTTTAATCCTCCTTTTTGATGATATCATAATATGACTGTTAAGGTGGATGCCATGTTGACACAGTTGAAGTTTTACCATCATGTTTATGACGTAAGCCAAATTATTCATGATGATTTGTTTCATCAAGTTTTGAATGAAATCCTAGGTGAAATACCTATCTGCAAAAGAACTGGTTCCCTGCCATTAGTATTTACAGATGTCAATAAAACCATCCGTCTTGCTTCATTATTAGATATGTGCAAATTTCATTAAACTTTGATTTAAATTTCTGAACATCCATGGTGATACAAAAATGTGCCATAATGATACGTTTAATGGTTTACATGTTTATTTGTTAACAAAGGAACCATATCTTGATTTCAATTTTTTGTTATAGAACTATATGTGTATAATAAGTTGTAGTCATTGTAAAAGACATGCTGATATCAAAAGTTGCCTCACTGAAATCAAGTTATGTCAACGATTTAATGTTTTTGTAATATTCATCAGATATGCAGAGATTCTGCTATTTTCTACACTGTATTTCAGCTTTCAAAGAACTGTCAACAAATGCCTACCTACAAGTGCACTCCCCCGAGGATAGTTTTATAGAGCTGATGGCCATGGGCCAGGTTGTCATGTGGAACGATAACCAACATCTACAGGCTGCTTCTCTAGAGGGCTTGGTGGCTAAACTTATACAGGTAAAATTCTGTGAGGGTTTGGTGGCTAAACTTATACAGGTAACTCTGTGAGGGCTTGGTGGCTAAACTTATACAGGTAACTCTGTGAGGGTTTGGTGGCTAAACTTATACAGGTAAAATTCTGTGAGGGTTTGGTGGCTAAACTTATACAGGTAAAAAGTCTGTGAGAGTTTGATGGCTAAACTTCTATTGGTAAAAATATGTGAGGGTTTGGCGGCTAAACTTATACAGATACAAATCTAAGGGTTTGGTGGCTATAAACTTGTACAGGTAAAAATATGTGAAGGTTTGGTGGATAAGCTTTATACAGGTAAAAATATGTGAGGATTTAGTGGCTAAATTTATACAGGTAATATATATGAGGGTTTGGTGGTAAATCACCTGGAGGAATTATTGGTAATTTTGTATAGACATTTAAATCACATGGGGACTATTAATGACATACTTACACAGGTAAAATGCTTGAGAGATAATTGTTTAAACAACTGTTTTTGTGGTGTTTGGGAGGGGGAGGGGGTTGTATGGTTCAGGAAAAATATCTCTGAGGGTTACTATAGTCAAATAATGCAACTTAATTATTTATCAATTTTAGGCCAAACTTTTCAATTAAAATCTATCAGGTCCTTATTGGTCAAACTTACAGGAGCAAAATCTCTGCAGCACTTTGACATGATCACTACATGAGATTTATAAGAAATACTTCTATTGAAAAGCAGTTCAACAAACACTTCAAGTGACTGATGTACATTTATCATTTAGTATAGACCAAGAAAGATAACTCTTGTACACTGTGTTTACAAGCTTGTGCTTTAGTAATGTCCCTTATCATTCTTGTAAGTATTCACATTCAAGACAATATGAGAGAAATTGTTTGGAAGGCTCTTGATATTTAAGCTAGACTTATTTTTTTAACAAATATTGACAGGAACGCATTATTTATTCGCTGAACAAATCCTTTGTTGATTGGCCATTAAGTATGAAATAATTCTACAGTGGCCCATGGCCATGGACATCATTGGGATTGTTGTGCAGTATGTGATATGTTTTGTTTTTAGTACTCTCGCTTTTTGATCATTTTAATTTTGTTATTGTTCGTTATAGGAAGCCATGAATGATGAAAATGAAGGCACAGGCAAAACGTACGATCTCACACTTAGTTCCTCCATACAGAGTATTTGTGGGCTGATGGATAATCACTGCAGCACAATGTTAACGCCCTTCACATCACCGGCCTGTTCATTACAGTTCCTTGCCGAGACAGACAGCAAACCGTTCCGAGAACTTCTTCTTATGGGTCTTCCTATGCTTGTACATCCAGTCATTATCTTACGTCTTCTTGCTCATAAGGTGTTTGGAAACATGATCCGGAGAAAGTCATTATTTGCAGAGACAAAACTAAAACCACCACCGCCAGAAAATCTTGAACAGGCTGACATGTGCCCACCCAGGTGTAATTCAGAGGCGGCTAAGTTTCACGATATTAAACGTGAAGTGAATCGTAGAAGGCGATCTCATCATCCAATCATAACCAAATCTTCATCCGAGGAACTTGATTCTCCTGCAACATTAAACAGTCCGGTGGAGCGAGAACTTGTTAAACAGAACGGAATCCAATCAAAAAACGGCACCACTCAGCGGGCACTTCGTGCCATTGGGACAAGTCTGGCTAATCCGTTCGATACAGGTCCATCTAAGCAACAACAACAGCAGCAACAACAACAGCAACAACAACAACACCAACAACAGCAACAACAACAACAGCAACAACAACAACAACAACAGCAGCAGCAACAAAATCAGCAGACAACAGACGGTCACCAGGTAATTACAGTAAGCAGTTCAGACTCCTCCGGGGATGTAAAGTCATCAGCATCCAAATCAAGACTTTTTCATTGGCCTAGTAAAAAACGATTGTCAAAATCCCAAAGCAATGTGTCTTCAAAGGATAGCCAGGATATCAACGCTGGAAGCATTGACAGAGCCGATTCCAAATCATCAATAACATCATCAGAAAATGATATTGACATTCTTGCCTTTCAAAGAGAACTTATCAACCTTCCAACATTTGTAATGGACACCCCAGCTACAGATGTGTCTCCAATGTTCTCACGATGTAGTTCTGTTCCGGAGAATTTAGCCTCACGCATGAGTAATAATGATTCAACAACTCCAGAAATGTCTACGTATGGCTCCGACCATCTTCATATTGTGCAACGACGTGCAAAAGGCGAGGAATTTGGTTCTGATCAAGCTTTATGTGATTTGCCTAAATCGCCATCAAAGGTTACCATAACAACAACAGACTTTACACAGCCTGCACATCAGGGTGGAGGACCTTTAACCTTGACACTTCCGACGCAGTCGTCAATTGACGACGTTGAGGATAATATTGCCAATATCACAGTGCGCTTTGAGGCCCCTGCATCGCCCATTTCTAGTTCAAGTCAGAGTCCACAAGCGTTTGATTTTCAGTATCCATTTGAACAGCTGAAACTTGCTGCAAGTCATTGTTTGATAAATGAAAAGTCATCAGCCAATCAGGTTGCTACATCCTCATCAAATTTTCTTAATCCTTCCCCAACATCTGCTGTGTCACCAACAGTAACCACAGGTCCAACAACATCGCCATGGTCACCATCATGTATGTCACAATCATCCATCACAGCCAATGTTTCACATTCGGAAATTCCAGGGGACCACCGAGGGGTATTACGGGTAATAGAGACTTGGATACGTGTATGTAGCAATGACCTTGACTGCAGCAGTCTCATTGTTCATGAGATGCGTGACTTTCTCAGGAAAATGTCCGTTCTTGGACACGAGTATAAAGCCTGGTGCCAAAAGATTGGAGGACTACTCCACCTAGAAGTGAGTGTATTGTAAACAGTGTCGATATTATATCACTTGTGATATCTTTGTCTTTCAGATGTTTGTAATAATCAAGTTTACGTGTATTTTATTACTTGCATGTCTTTATATACTTAGCTCATTCACCCCTGAGATTTCATAATGAACTATTCCAACCTTTGAATTTGAAGAGTTCAAATTGTCTTCTGGGTAAAGGAGTTAAATAAATTAACTCTTTTCATCAATCAAGCTAGCTAATTAACCCAAGACAACACTATCAGACCATATATAATGTCCACAACAGGAGGTAATAATTGCCTTGGCACGTCGTTGCTTTTTTGGCTCCTCATATAAACAATTAACTTTCAAATATTGCATAATGTTGCAATAACGAAATTATTCTTTTATTTTTTGGAAATTTTGTTTGCCCCGTGAATGAACTGTGCTTGCTTCAAGGTCTAAATATGTGTGCATGTTAACATATAAGTGACCTTAAACAAATGTAACTTTTTTTAAATTTTTTTTTTTTTTTTTTTTTTTTTTTTTTTTTTTTTTTTTTTTTTTTTTTTTTTTTTTTTTTTTTTTTTTTTTTTTTTTTTTTTTTTTTTTTTTTTTTTTTTTTTTTTTTTTTTTTTTTTTTTTTTTTTTTTTTTTTTTTTTTTTTTTTTTTTTTTTTTTTTTTTTTTTTTTTTTTTTTTTTTTTTTTTTTTTTTTTTTTTTTTTTTTTTTTTTTTTTTTTTTTTTTTTTTTTTTTTTTTTTTTTTTTTTTTTTTTTTTTTTTTTTTTTTTTTTTTTCTAGCTATTTCAATACAATTATACTGTTATGGAGTGAAGTCAATTTCTGATAGATGAAATTTCTATACACTATTTTTGATACAATTACGTTATGATTTGGTGAGGTCTGTGTCTAATGCTTGGTCAACTCAGCCCCTTCCAGACCCTCGTCCAGGAGGACTCCTTGCAAAGGGTTTAATGAAGATTGAGACTTGATTTTGAACATCGGAGATTACCTCATCGAAACAGACCCTTGTCAGGAACCTTAATGTCACAATACCCCACAAAGGAAAGCACTATCTAATCTGAGCAAGAAATTCCCACTATTATTATAAAACCAGCCTACATGTATAAGGTGATAGGGTTATAATTAGGGTGCCTTCATATTAGTAGTTCTAAATTGACAAGATTATATATGATATAGAACCTCTTCGTACCACACTTTACAACCTGGACCAGAAAGGCATCATTCTTCCCTCGAACTATACCCGAGTCACCAGGAATAAACTCCCACCTGACATTATTTTGGGCCCCACAACGGAATTATTCAAATCAGCCCTCTACCGTCACTTTTCAAACGCAAATTAGACCATCTCGTATCTTTTAAAAACAATATCTTTTCATGTTTCACTCCTCTCCTGACATTTTATCTTCAAATTGTTGAAGTTGGTCAGTACCATTTAGAATTAGAAGTAGAAGGACCACAACCAAGCACCCACAGACCTCACAAAGTAAATCATCAATACGATCAATGCCTTTCTCATTCCAAGTCAAAAATGTTCTACCAAAGGATATCTACACCTATTATTTATGGTGGTGGACTATATGGATTACCTGGAAATACTTTACATACATTAGTGTTTGTTTCAAATCTTTGAATTTTGTTTTCTAGGAAAAAAATGTGATGAAACAAAGATCTCAGAATGCTGACGACCCAGACAATGTCAACGCTCAGTATAAAAAGGTAAGGCGATATTAGATTCACATCCACCTGTTTGTGTTCCTGTGTTATTGTCCAGCCAGCTTCACATACAATGTACCTTAGAGGATTCTAGTAATTATCAACTTGATTCATATTGGTAGCCCAGATTCAAGAGGACTAGAAGGAATTCCTGATTGGTATTTTTAAGAGTTTTTGATGCTGGACATAACTATTCAAATCACAATTTTTTAGAGATAGTAACACTAGAAGGGGGATAACTCTGTCTGTTTTAGAATACATGCAGTGCACATATTGTATACTTATTACTTATGGAGATCTGATTGGCCACAGAGATCTGACTGGCTGAAAAAAGACTTTTTGAGATGACTTACTCATTAAAAAACCATTGTTGCATCTATAGATACTAGATGATTTAATGAAACAAATAATATTTTCGATATTTAATTATTTATTTTGAATGAACATATTTATTCAATGTTCATTAAATAGCAGAGCTGACCACAGGTGTCAAAATTAGCCACTAATATGGGAAAATAATGTGGTTTTGCTAATTATATGGATTATTGCCTGAGAGAATGCCTGTAATGTTGATTTATAGTAAAGGTACATTGTATATATACCTATTGATATGTTGGAAAATTCTATATAGAATACTGAAATTTTACATAACATGCATATGTTAGCCTTTGGAAAATCTTTGTATGATTTCTGTATGTTTTGTACAAGAATCAGAAAATGGTTTGATAGGTTGAATTTAAGAAGTTGCATTACTCTCTATGATTAATTTTTACTCCACCTGACCCATACTTTGTTTTAGTTATAGTGGGTACCTGACTGTAGTTGACACCTGGCTATAGAGGTCACCTGTATGATATTACACTTTGCGATAGTGTTGATCACTTTCTATAAATCGACACCTGTCTATAATGGTTCCTTCTCTATAAATAGACACGTACCTGCCTTAGTGGTCATGTCTCTGCAAAAGGATATTGTGACCTATCTATGATGGTCCCCTCTAAATAGGACATCTGGCCATGCAGTGGACAAAAAAAATATGCCTTTTATTTACATTAGCTTTATATCGGACACCTGAATATAACGAGTTTCTGTCTTAACTGCCTACACTGCACACCTGGATTTAGGGACTTTCGTTCATAACGATACCTGTATATATATAGTTAACACCTCTCTATAGCGCAAAGCTGTCAAACCTCCCTCTTTAGGCGGGAGACTCCATCATTTTGACCAAAATGTATGCCAATCATCCTCGAAACTCCCTCATTCAAGTCCGATCTCACACAGATTCATAATCTACATTCTGTGGTCAAATGATCGCCTAGTTACTGAAGGGTGTGAGTAATGATAATAACAGATGTGTCTGAATCAAATTAATGCTTTTTTGGAGTTAATTTGATGCATAAAAAAGGGAACGAAAGATAAATTGAGCAAAGCAGTTTCAGTTGCTTTTTATATACTTTCTCCCTCATTGTGGAATAAGGGGAATTTTCCTCATTGGAGGTTTCAGAGGTTGACACCTATGATAGCTATTTTTGTCTGTAAAACAATCCTGCCCATAATGGACATATGCCAATAAAGAAGACACTCGTTGTAGTGGACACCGATATGATAGTGATTTTCACTCTATAAAAGATATACCTGCCTCTAGTCGACATGGCTATACATCTAATATATTCTTCAAAAATGTTTAATTAGGAAATATGTTACAAATGAACATTTTTTTTTATTTTTTTATTTTTCACAAATCTATTTTAAATTTCATACATTACATTAACATTAAGTTGGTTCTTTTGTAAATTAAATACTAATTAGAGAGCAAATCAATTTTAACTGAACAAATATCATTTTTTGTTCACATCACTTCATCTTATAATGATAATATATAGTACAATTAATACTGGCAGATTTATAGTTTGGTTGAGCTTTAACTATTTTGAAAAGAGGGTCATCGACCTCTTTCAGTATATCCGGGTTTGGCAGGTAAAATGCCTTTAATTTAAGTTATAAAGTGATTTAAAACTTAGCAGTATATATAAATTTTATTTACAATTCTGTTGCAACCCTAAATGTATCAACTGTAATCTGTAAAGCAGAATTCATATTGTGCAGACACATGTGTAGATATTCCTACTTAACTCCTACTAAATCTCATAAAGATGATCAAACAGCCATTGTATGTAATCTGTTAAGTACATAAACGCCCTCATCTGGACATCAAATAACGCTCCGTAGAGACTGTTACACGAATTGTAACCAGGCATTACCTATTTATAAACAGTACAGGTATATATTTGATGTTATAGGTACAAAATCTGGAGATTCTGGTTATATTTTAAACATGTATCAACTCATTCACCCTTACAAATTTAAACTGCACGTGCCCAGTGTATGATTTGGTAAGGTTCAAACGAGACTTTAGGGGTGAATGGGTTATAAGACATGTTACTCTTTTGAATAAAACATGTCTATTAAATAAACATCAACATCCTTTTTATCACATTACCTTGAATGGGTTAAAATATGGACCAATATATGTTATTTTCATTGCATTTAGAAAGAAATCTGTAATGTCATCTTTAACCCATTCACCCCTGGAATTTCATAATGAACTATTCCAACCTTTGAATTGGAAGAGTTCAAAAGTGTTTTCAGGGGTGAATGAGTTAAACTGTCTTCAAGTTCAGTTACTTTTTTTCTTTAAGTCAGCAGACTTCCCGGATACAGTGCATACACACTGTGCATCATACAATTCCGTCTTTGCGTATTGCAGGGTTATCTTCTCTTGGGAGCAGGTATTGCTTGTTACGTCACCTGTTTGTGAGAGTAACGTCATCAATTTTTGAGAAAACGACGTAATTTTCTCCCACAAACCAATGACCCTGCTCCCAAGAGAAGATAACTCTGCAATACGCAAAGACGGAATATAACGATAGCTGATTATAGTGAATCACATAAATGTACTGTTTATAGTGGAGGATGTATAATATATACATAATGATATTTTTACACTGCACTTCTTAAGATATTAAACCCTCACACCTCCTTACAGAAAAGCAAGCTCTGTTTACTCAGAGAAAATGACACAACAAGGTATTGGCGTAACATGGGTTATCTCGAGCTCTTGGGTGGCCGAAAGTTTATTTAACATATTTTAGGATAATATATTTTCATATTGCATTTTTTATGAGTAAAGGTGCAGCCCATAAATTAAGCGCCACAAGACACCATAAAAGTGAAACGTTATGACGCCGCCACCCACAATATTGATGCTATGCTTAACTTATTAGTTGTGATCATAACTTGTTATAGCATAAAACAAATATTGTCTTAAGTCGTCGATTTCCAACAAATTTTGTATTCAAATTACTCCAATCTCACCAGGGTTCCATACATAATAATCTCAAAAACTCATATTCAGTGAGTTATACTGCAGGCAGGATTAAGTAAGTTATTTTCACAGCATGAATAAGAAGGGTTATTAAGTTTTAAATAGAGGTGTAGTAATATAACAGTATGTAAGATCATAAGAGAAGGGAGAACTGGGGTGTTAATAATGACATGTACGGTACAGAATGGTAAGCAGTGGACTAATTGTTGATCTATGGCTAGTTAGCCAGTTTGTCGGGCAGAGTGTAGATATGATATGGATATACACACAGGATGTGGGGGAGGATAACATTTTACCATGGACACTTGTCAAGAAAAAGAATCCTTGTGTCATCATTATCTTTGAAATGTTGTTTTTCATCACAGTTTTGCCAGATGCCAGTAGCACTGGAATGTTTAGATAACAAATTGTTTCATTAGCAGAACCGCTAGATCCAACATATCAGTTTTTCCCTTCTTCAGCTACACACTGCATGTATACATACAAACAGACTTTTCATCTGGATAGTATATTTCTGAATTAATTGTCATGGTGAGATTAATTATGTACAAAATGTTGAGTATTTTATGATTAAACAGAAAGCATTTTGATACATACCAACATTATTAAATAACATTGTACATTGTACCTCAGAATGAGCTCCATATAGTTATGTTCCTTATGTCCATTATACCTCAGAATGAGCTCCATATAGTTATGTTCCTTATGTCCACTATACCTCAGATTGAGCTCCGTATAGTTATGTTCCTTATGTCCATTATACCTCAGATTGAGCTCAGTATAGTTATGTTCCTTATGTACGTTCTATATACCTCAGATTGAGCTCCGTCTAGTTATGTTCCTTATGTCCATTATTCCTCAGATTGAGCTTCGTATAGTTATGTTCCTTATGTTCATTATACCTCAGATTGAGCTACGTATAGTTATGTTCCTTATGTCCGTTATATATACCTCAGATTGAGCTCCGTATAGTTATGTTCCTTATGTCCATTTTATATACCTCAGATTGAGCTCCATATAGTTATGTTCCTTATGTCCATTATACCTCCGATTGAGCGCCGTCTAGTTATGTTCATTATGGCCATTATACCTCAGATTAAGCTCCACATAGTTATGTTCATTATGTCCATTGCTCCATATATTTATGTTCCTTATGTCCACTATACCTCAGATTGAGCTCCATATATTTATGTTCCTTATGTCCACTATACCTCAGATTGAGCTCCTTATAGTTATTTTCCTTATGTCCATTATACCTCAGTTTGAGCTCCATATAGTTATGTTCCTCATGTCCATTATACCTCAGATTGAGCTTCGTATAGGTATGTTCCTTATGTCCATTATACCTCAGAGTGAGCTCCGTATAGTTATGTTCCTTATGTCCATTATACCTCAGATTAAGCTCCATATAGTTATGTTCATTATGTCCATTGCTCCATATAGTTATGTTCCTTATGTCCATTATACCTCAGATTGAGCTTCGTATAGTTATGTTCCTTATGTCCATTATACCTAAGATTGAGCTCCGTATAGTTATGTTCCTTATGTCTGAGTAGTAATTTACTTCTTGATCCTTCTTCTGCAAAAACTTACAGGTAATCTTTTTCTGCCATTTACTGATAGAGGGGAGATCAAGTTAGGATTTGGGAAAGGACTTCCTATAATATGTATTATTACTTATATTGCAGACCATAAAATTGTCAGGAATCGTTTTCTCTGTGATTCTGTTTCAATCAATTGATTTGCAAAGAATGAAATTGATTTCAAGGAATGGTCACTATGAAAATTAAATACGTTTTTTAAAACCAGACTGACCAAAGTAATTAAAATTTCACTCCAGAAGGATTTTGTATTCAATTATAATTTCACTTCATCTTTTTGTATAGCTTTAATTTGATTCTTTTTAATTTTTATATTTGTGCACATGGTAATAAAAGAAAACTTGAAACTATTCCTAAACCAAACAAATTGAGCTGATCAGAAACTTGCCACTGTAAATATCATCATACTGTGTAGAAAATGTAAGATTTTGTTATGTTAATACCTCTACCATGATTTCCTATGTTACGAGTTCCCAGACAGTTGATATAAATGTGTTGGCCATTCCTGAACATAAATATAAAAACATTGTGCATGCTTATTAAAGAATTAGTTGTTAATTGGTTATACTTTTTTCTATGTAGATAATATGGGGCTATATCAATCCCTATATCAATTTCCTATTTTCCCTTGCGTGTCTTTATGGTTAATACGTGAAATCCATCAGCTCAGATGAGCCAATGTTACCGTCATGAAAACCTATAACTTGATCTAGTTCTAATTCTGTTAACATTATGAGATCACTAGTGAGCCTTAATTATAAAAGTATTGCTAACAACTGAATACATGTGATTAGATTTCAGATAGAGCTGGAGGGTGTCACAGGAAGGCTCCCTGTAAGATGTTACATATAAAATGACATGGGTACATTTTCATGTTTACGAATAACTGAATTATAAATGTTCTAAATGAAAATGTTACTTTGTTACTAAGTGATTATATTGAAAATTAGATATATTTCCTAAGATTAGAGGCCTGCGACAATATATAATGCCATGTTTTGATACTTAAATTAATCTGTACACTTGGTCATTATTGGTCAAGCTGTTACTGTTTGAATGTGTATTGATTAACACTCCTCTACAATGAAGACTTACAGACTCTGTTGATTCATTGATAACTCAGTTAGGTAATATGTCTTAACTTTCTCTGGTTTATGTACAATGTATCTCCACCTACAAACTGCCTGAGTATCTGTGCTCTGTGGTAGAGACTGTGTGGCCAGAGTGTGCAGGTGTACACAAATTTGTTGTGGTGATGCTGGATAAGCAATTATCCCAGGTCGAAATACCAGACCTGTATAGACCATTGAGATCCAGAGAGGTTAGAGAAGGGGTAGGGAAGTCCAATAGAGAGAGGGGAAAAAAGGAGATGGTTTATTGAGGGCTGCAAGTGTGGGGAATAGGGGGATATATAGTTGAGGGGTTTAAGAGATGAAAATGGGTGGGAGTGAAGGATAAGAGGAATTTGGAAAAGTAAACTATAAAAAGGCTTGGAACGATGGAGTGACTTAGAGGAGGTGTTAAGGCTAGGAGGAGAATAAGAAATTATGAGGGACTATGGGGAAAGGAAAGGAAATTTGAGAGAAAAGAATAGGGGAGGAGAGATAGTTTGAAGGAGGAATGAGGGGATTGATAAAGAAAGGAAGGAAGGAAAAACGAGAGAAGAGCAGTTTGGTAGGAGAAAGGGACTAAAGGAATGAAAGATGGGAGGGATGTCAGGGAAGGAGGGTGAAAGGAAGGGCATAGGGAGAACAAACATATAGGTATAGAGAGAAAAGAAGAAAATTGAGGGGTGACGAGGGGAGGAAAAGAGGGAGGAGCTGGGTATAGGGAGAACAAACATATAGGTACAAAGAGGAAAGAAGAAAATTGAGGGGTGACGAGGGGAGGAAAAGCGGGAGGAGGACGGTATAGAAATGAATGGATGGGTCAGGGATTATCATCACATTAGGGACTGCCAAATAATATGATAAACACACAGGAAACCTCCATAACATGTAACAGGCTACACACCCTGTCAAGCAGTTATGTTAGAAATGAGGAACTGGGTTTGTTTGTGCATAAAAACACCTCCCTATCTCTATAGCAGGTGTTGGTATATGGTTGGGTGAAATTTTGCACTTTGACACCGAACAGTTCATTTTTTCCTTCCTCCAAGGAATTTTGAGCTGATATCAAAATCATTGACACTGTATATAAAGTCTGAAGTAGTTTATAACCAGCCGTCAGGAAAAGTAATATGGATATAATATATAACAAGATTATATAATTGTTTTATGAACGTTAAAATATCAATTAGGATGCCTATTCTGGAGCAGTTTTCCTTTTCACTTTCAAATGTGAAGTGATGATTTGGAGCGTTTGTCTGAGAACAAGTTTTCGATTTAAGAATTTACAGATACATGTATATCTCTCAAAGGATTTATTACTTTATCAAGATTTTAGGGTGACAATGATATATGGAACTGTTTGTTATGCATGTTGAAGATAATTTGGAAATATGGAATTTTTCTTTTTCTCAAAAAAGAAACTTTGATGGTAGGAGATATGCAAAAGAAACCCTGGACATCTGAGACTGTTCTACGAAATCTGGATATCAGAACAGTATTTTAAAATGACCATATGGGTCTGCGAGTGTTAAATACACTATATATATATGTGTGCCTTGCTATCATTGAAAGGATTTTTTTTGTGTGGAGACCACTGGAATCTGTCAGGTATCAAGTTACCATGGTGATTGTTGGAATCTGTCAGATATCTGATTACCTGTAGGTGAAGGATTCCTACACCCAAACATATTCTTGACCTCTACAGATAGAGCTGACCTTTAATTACCAGGATTCACCTCTGACCTTTCAAGTAGATATTGTAATTAGCTGAAAACATTTTGTATGTGTGTGTATATGTTTACTTACTTAATGTGGGAACAGCTACAAGGAGTCTAACATATAGACGTCTGGAACCTCAAGACAGATGGAATTCTTTTACTCGTGGCTTTGAACCTCTGCTAATGGATTTAGACATCAAGGAATAGTTACAGTCTGACATTTGATAGAATTCTCCTGAACCGCTTTCATATATAAGAGTGAATTTAATAACTAATGCATTAGATTTCAGCTTTGAATACATATACACCTTAATGTTAATTATATAAAACATAATCCCAATGTGATGAAAACTTTGAATTGGCAGTCTTACGTTTTTCTAATTAAATTTTGATAATATAATAAATGTGTAATTCGCTCTAAATTAATGTTAATAATGATTATTGCTGGCAGAATTTTTCCATTAAGTTCTATCTTACAATGACTTATTGCTGTCTATTCTACTAATTAATGCAATTATAATGTATCTCTGATGAGAACACAAAAAAGGAGATCATTATGGATTTATAAAATAATTTCTCAGCAAAGTATCCAATAGTTTAATATAAAAAAATCTTTTAAGTATAAAAAATTTGAACTTACAAATACTGGAAGAAAGACACAATCTGATATAGGCATTAAATTCAATTTTCTATTTAAGACTGAGCTGGGTTTTATATAAAAAAAAAAGAAGTTATGGATAATACTGATTTAAAATAAAACAATGAAAAATTTTTGAAGTACAGATATTTTATTTCATGTCAGACATCTGATTTCAAATGAAAACCTGAAATATTCTATTATCAGTTTGCATTGGTGGTCTTATGTGAGAAAGTAATTTGAAGACTGAAGATAGATATACAAATTTGTTTTTACATAAAACACCACCAAAATCTGCTGATAAAAGTAGATCAAAGTGTCGAAGGGATTATAAAACATATGTGTTCCGTGAGGAAGAAAGTAGGATGAGGTATCTAATTGGTTGGGAACCAGGAAATAGTTCGGTCATGTTTGTGTAAATTACAAAGGCATGCCGTAATTTTGTTAGAATGTGTTTACATGCATAGATGCTCATCCTATGGTTTGAATGGAATCAGCTGCTGATTATTATCAGAATTGAACATCACGGAAGATCTTTACAAACTCATGAAGGATCTGGATTCAGGTGACCTTTCCAGAGTGCACATGGCATATATACTCAACTGTGGGAGAAGGCTAACACAACTTCTAGACACCTTACCTTTGTGCTGACTTTTTTTCCCACAGCCTGTTGTGGTTGTAATATTTCGCTGGAAATGAGATGAATTATTTGTAAAGAAACAGAAATAATGTAAGTTCTGTTTCATTTCGTGGAAAATCCTACAGGATGACATTTTGGACATCATTATTTGAGAGTGGTGAAAATAACTTAAAACATAAGACAAGAAGAAAAATTCTGACATATCCAGCAAAAAGGAAGATGAAGTGTTGATTTATTGATAAAGAAAACTTTATCTCCTTAATTCTTCTTCCTGAACTGTTTTAAGGTTGACAGAATGGAAAAATCAATCATTGGAAATACAATTTTTTTTGTAGAAACACTGGTATATACAGACGAATGGATAGTAGTGAATGATCAGTTTGCCTCGGAAATAGATTGATCTTCAGAATTTGAAATGACGAACTACAAGAAACCTATAATGAACACAAAAGCTAGGTGATGTTTTAAACAAGTTAGGTAACATAAAAGTTTTCCACAGGATGGTTGGCACGTGAAGTTTACATTAAGTTTTGTATCCTATTCCCTGAGGGATGATGACCAACACTCATGTGACGGATGACGGGAGATCACGCTTGTATGAAACTCACGATGACACTTGTATCATTCTGTGTACTTACGTTTCTCTGGACTGTATCAAGTGTTGAAATATAATATAAAATATTTGAAAGAAAAAAATAGTGTAATTAGGAAAAAAAATGAAGGGAAGTGATATGAATGGTTAAAGGGAGATAACTTGACAACATAAATACTGGTCTATGTCGTGGGACACAACATGTTCAGGAAGGTAACACAAACTCTCAAAGGAGACAGTTACTGAAAAGGGAGGTAACTTTACAACACCAAGAAAGAAATGTGTGCATAAATCAAGACAGAACTCTTCAAGAAGTTAAAACAGACACTTTAAGAGGGATAACTTTCCCATGAGCTGGACTTTATTCCGGAAAAATAACAAGGGGAGATAACGATGGAAGTAAGTGCATCCCAAGGAATGATTAATGTTAACACTACAGAGAGAACATATGCTGTGTTAGCGACACAAGAAATTCAAACCTTGCCATTTAAACAGCATCATACTTGTATAAACGAGGACAATGAATATGGTGGTCAACTTTTTCTTGGAAATTGTTTCTCGTCCACTAACTTCTCAACAGATGAACATGGTCTAAACAAATACCAAACAGCTATGTGGAAATGTAAATATAAACAAAACAACTATCGTCATATTTACAGATCATCAAATATTGGGAACATTCCATGTTTTTGCAGAAATACGGATGGTAGTTCTGGAACATACAGGTATAGCTTGAGACATTCAGCACAATACGGTGTTCAGTTTAGAGTTGTGAAGAAAGTTAGATTAAAACGATTTTTGGATATCGTTGAGTGTTTCTATGAAAACATTTCAACTGAACCAGGAAGTTATGATCCATTCAAGGGAGATAATTTACAGGGAGAGAACTACGCTACAGAGTATGATTTGACTGCTGATTGTGAGCAGGTTAAATTTCGGAACCTCAGTGTTGATATAGTGCTACATCGCCTGGTACAAGTAAGTTACTGAATGTGTTTTAAGCGTCTTAATTAAATTATAAGCAGAAATTTGATTACCAGTCAATTTTGTTTTTCATCTGTATGAGGTTTTGCAGTGCAGCATCTCGATCCAATTGCAATGTGCCACCTATATATGTATTAATCTATTAGTGCAGTCAGGATTTAATATGTAAACAACTGAACAAATGTTGTGAAAAAGCCTGATGATGGATGATGATATTAGGTTATTACAATTTGTGAGGATACTTGTTCTGGAATTATTAAGTGTTTGGGTGTGGGTGGAGAGTGGGAGAAGGGTTTAATTGAAAAAAACAGCTTTGCTTATACACATAACTACTTTTCTCCCATACATGGTCTTATTATGAAATTCATAAGAAATCAAAATTTTATGAAAAATATTGCTTTTTAAAATATGAAAAACTCCCTGCTATAATTAATGTGACACATCTGATTTCAAATATGATGTCATTCAGTTATACTTCTTGTAAAATAACAACTAGGATCTTTTAAAGATTGTAACCTCATANCACTCTCTTCCCCCCCCCCCTTGTGTGACTTCTGTCTATAAAAACTCTTCCAAATAACTAATACTCAAGACAGTAGGAAGATTACATAGTACTCAGTTATATGTGATAAAGTGTTATAAAACGTATGTAAATTGAAATATCAAATATGTTGCCAATTTCATGTGAGATATAGAGCCACCTTAGTACCATAGGAGTATTGTTCTGTTGTCGTTCAGATTTGTGTAGGTGAGTATAGGAGAATTTGAAGCTGTGATGCTATTGGCTTTAGAAGTGGTAGCATGGCTATAAAATCAGTGACTAAGGTGTTTACATTGACTACTTGACCAGTGATAGGCAGGGTATTTATGATTCGTGTGGTACACCCTTAAACAGAGTTAGCTGTCTATATACTATAGCTCACTCTTTATAAACTTCTAGTTCATACCATATCTACTGAATTTACTTTATTCCTAGTCTTTCATCCATTGTCTGTCAGTTTCTCATCACTTATAACCATAAGAATATGGGGTTATGATATTTGGCCTTAAGTTTTACTGAGACAAAATTTGTTCAAATAAATGAACATAATTTACATTCGATGCCACATTCATCAGCTATGTAAAAATCTTCAAGCAAATTTTAAGAAGTGTGAGGCCTAGTCTAATGATATATTGTTGCTTGCTAGGGTAGACAGATATCAAATTTGTTTCAATGAATTACACTTGACTTTAATTTCATCCAAGGTCAGGTAAAATGTATTAAAATCTTAAAACATTTTTTAAACCATGAATTCCAATAAAACTTAAAGTACATTAATGATTAATGATAGTTGATGAGACTAATGCTGGGTCTATATGATTTGTATAATTAACTGACCTTGACCCACATTCAAAGTCAATAGAGTCAAATGAGTTAAAATACTAAAAGAAAACTTCTTCTAAATGAACCATAAAGCCAAGAACACTGATTCATAGTCTTTATCTTTCTAGGGTAAAGAACTATTTCAAGTGTGTCCAAATGACTAGACCCAAAGTTACAAAAGTTCAATGTGTTGACAACTACAAACAAGTTCCATATTCATGAAACTATTCTCATGCTTTTGAAGCATGGATTTTGTGCTCAAGCCTATAATTTCTTGTACTGGTTATAAATAAATATAAAAATCGTATCTTGTCATTGATTTGGGAAAAAACTGAAGAGCTTAAAGCCTACACTGTTTTCAATGTTTACATTTGACTTTTTGATTGTTTGACATGATTTAAGTGAATGATTACAAGGTAGCCAGTTTGAGAACAGAATCCATGCTTCAGCATGAGAACAGTTTCCTGAATACGGACGGGCCCACATGGTCTGATGCATGTTTGATCGGCTTTTGTTTAATGAATACTTCATGAACAGGTACAGGGGTCAAATGTGTTTAATATTTCAAAAACCTTCTAATGAAGAAAGAGTTTATTACTTAAGCTCTAGAATCATGTAGAAAATAATACAAGACCTGAATAAGGGGAGTGTTGATCGATTCAGAACCTGTGAGCTTCTTGTTTAAAAGATAGATAATATGATATTTTAGCGAAATTCCTTGGGTGTTGTTTTTGTGGAAGTGTAACAAGACAGTTTAAAAAGATGTTTGTACATTCAGATGGCCATTGGTGTGTGTATATACTGGAAATTTTAATGAAAAAATTAAATTCCTTATCATCTGTAAGAATTTAATTAAAAAAACAATCTTAAAGTTGTTGTCAGCAATAAAGGACCAGAAATTATGTTTTTGCTGGGGAAGGGGAGGAGGAATCAATCAATGTTGCAATTAGACAACTTAGTAAAAACCTTTCTGTTAAGAGCTTTGGCAAAAATAAACACTTGGTAATTAAGCTAACCAGACTTTTTATGATGCTTATAAACCTGGTGATGTGTTTATATAACAGTACTCTAAGTGACTCCTTGACCACTACTGTGGTCTGAGTGGCTGATGGTCAACATGCACTGCTGGGCTATTCAAACTGAGATAAGATCCCCACCTCACATAATCCTGGTTGTGTGGTAGAAGAAGGGTGGACAGACTGTTTGCATGCTTATAGTGTTCACTCTTAGAGTAAACGAAGATTCTATCAACTCGACAGTTCGATATACTGGGATCGAAGACTCTATCAACTCGACAGTTCGATATACACGGGTCGAAGACTCTATCAACTTGACAGTTCAATATACTGGGGTCGAAGACTCTATCAACTCGACAGTTCAATATACTGGAGTTGAAGACTCTATCAACTCGACAATTCAATATACTGGGGTCGAAGATTCTATCAACTCGACAGTTCAATATACACGAGTCGAAGACTCTCTCAACTCGACAATTCAATATACTGGGGTCGAAGACTCTATCAACTCGACAGTTCAATATACTGGGGTCAAAGACTCTATCAACTCGACAGTTTAATATACACGGGTCGAAGACTCTATCAGCTCGACAGTTCAATATACTGGGGTTGAAGACTCTATCAACTTGACGGTTCAATATACACGGGTCGAAGACTCTTTTCAACTCGAAAGTTCAATATACTGGGGTCGAAGACTCTATCAACTCGACAGTTCAATATACTGGGGTCGAAAACTCTACATGTATGAACTCGACTCGACAATTCAATATACTAGTACTAGGGTCGGGACTGAACTAAAATGCTGAACGACTAATACTTGAACCCTTTTCTTCAGACTCTAATGAACAGAAAGAGTTAACTGAACTTATAGTATGAACTCCTGAACTGAACACTTAGAGACTGGACTGAAATAGTAAATCCATAGAATTGATTTGATCAGACTTAATATACTCGTAAACTATTACTGTAGTTAGGAATGCAGTAAATGTATATTCAGAAAGAAACCTTTTTAAATCCTGACTCTTTCAATCTAAAAAAGTCGCTTTCAAATCAAGAAAACAGAAAACGAATATATATGACTCCAAAAGTGTTCAATTCTTGATCTGTGTTTCTCCGACACTAATTGGCCTGATTTAACATGGTACCAGTGTATACATATGTACTAGACAAGTTTCTGTCGTTTATAGTACAATAAAGCACTGGAATGTGTTTGTAAACACATTTACGTATGATAATGACGTCATAACCATTACAAGGTTAGTTGTAACTATGGAACTTATAGATCCTCCTTGTACATGTATGACAAATAGGTTCCGACAGCGATGTCACCAGTAATATGAGGCTCTGCTGTCCGATGGGACACAAAGGACAGATCCATCAATGTCTGGACATCTCCATCGGTAATTTCGATAATACCACTCCTCCCCTGTCATAAGACTCCGCTCGCACAAATTGACATATTTTTTTTTTATATATTTTTACCATAACTCTCATAAAAAAAGATTTGGTTGTAAATGCAGTGTTCTTATAGAATTAAGAATACAATTTTAAATTGGAACAGGGGTATCCTAAAAAATATTCAGCTTGCAATTTTAAGTAATTTCTCACATTTACAAAATGTTTTCAAAAATTATGAAATAAGTAAATGCTATTGGATTTACGATGTGAGAAATTTGGACCAGCATTAGATTAATTGCAGTTTGCATTGTACCTTTGCCATTTGTGGTGGAGTCATCTCCCTTAAAAATTAGCATTATCATATCTATAATTCAAAATAGTCTAATTGATATTAATGCAACATTCCAATGCGTTTTCATTTCCAAGTCCAAATTATCTTTCGTTGAAAAGATATTGATAGATTTTCTAATATGGAACTCTTTTTTGAAAGGAGATACATTTCATAGTTAGGTTATATAATATAATGTAATGGTGTTTTTTTCTCACAAAATTGTGAAAAGGTATTAGTTATTAAAAAAAAAATATACACTGTGGCAGTACTGGCCATGAGTATACCTGTGCAGGTTCAAATTCAAGTATCTCTTATCCTTAAACACTACTTCACTAAGGTTTATATAACTGTTATCTGATAATAGTGTTTTCACAACTGTGGTTAGGCATACAGTACCTTGTGGATAAATGTGCAAAATAAAGCTCTCTCACCCGTCACCCTCATACCTCACACAGCAAGGTTTATTTACTCTCCTGAGATAACGAAACATTGCTTTTGCTCTTACTCCAGACCATTTACGGTAACCACTGTGTTAATAACATTGTCCAATGATTTCACGGGCAGTAATAGGGCTGAAAAACAAATTCAACTGGACAGACAAGCAGGGTTATTGGCCAGCTCATGGCACCAATACTGGCCCGTGGATTGGAATTTTGCATACCTGACAGGAATGAGAAATTGATCATTCACGATCGATATCACACCCGACAGATCCATGATGTCTTGTACCTTGAAATCATTTTCTCTTCGTGTTTGTTTCAGACTGTAGTACTGTTTGGATGCTTCGTCATTAGATTTGTAAGGAAATACGGCTCTTCATTCTCAAGAGCTTATTGAACGAAATCTGGAATCTAGATATACTTCTAACACCATTTGAATTTATTGTGAATGAACACCTAATTATTCTAAAATGGAGGTTACTGTGTTTCCTGATCTGGATTAAAATTAATTTCTGTGATTCACTTTTAAATCACTTTAATTATTTTACTTGTGATTCTGTTGGAAGATTAGTAAGGACTTTATGACACCTTAATTAAGTAATAACCAATAACAAGGATTGATTTAAAAAATATTCAAACATTGTGACACTCAGATCTAATATATATGGATTTAAGGTAAAAAGCATTTATAATATCACATAAATATCAACTTAATATCTCAAGGTAAAGAAAGGTTTCAGGCATGTTATGACATGGATAAAGTATTTACGACATTATTTATTTGAGCATTTCTGTGAATTGGATCTATGAAGTGGTCATGAAAATGTTTGAATCTCTCAAGGAGTTTGCATTGTGCACAAATTACGATTCTACAAGTGGTTGTAAACCAAAGTAAAGTGTTCGCTCCTTAATTGTGGACATTGTTTCTGTGCTGAGAGTTTGTATGGCCATATGGCCGAGTGACTTGAAGTACTTGTGCAGCCGAAGAATCCAGAAGTTATGTGTATTTGTAACAACCTGCAAGGATTATTAGAGTTCACCTGTATACTATACTCAACACCACAGCGTAATCTTAATGGTGAGGATTTGACTAATTCATATACAGTTGACTCTTAAAATCTTCAACTTTGACAAAATAAATTTGGAAATTTATTGGGAATATTTTTTTACAAATCGGGATTATTTGTAAGTTGAATGATTTTGAAGATTGACCTTGGATTATTACTGCACAGCAGTGCACACTGTGGAATTATGATTGTGAATGAAAAGAAAACAATATATTTTTGAGTCTTAATCAAAGATGGATTAAAACTGAACTGAACTGTTTTTAAGTGACAAAGTAATATTAATTCCATTTGCTTAACTCTTAAAGATTTTATACAACATGATCGGTGTGCAGACCAATGGAAAATATAAAAGAAGGGCAATAAACTGCTATTGCAATGACTATGCAAAATAGATGTTTGATCATTTGATTTTATTGTTTTGTGTGGAATTTCACTTGAAAAAATATATGCTTCATGAAAACAGTGAAAAAGATGAATGAAATTGTGAGTATTACTGAAGAACAACAGAAGTGGATGTGTTCGTTTTTCAACAATATAATATTTGTGAGAAAAAACATGGAATATATTTCAGCAGATTTTGGAGTACATTAGAGCGCTGGACTTTTCCTAAATTGTTCAGAATTAAAGATGACATGACCTACAGAGCATTATAAGTCTTGACAATAAAAAAAACAAGCGTTGTGAAATCTACAACTACCATTGGAATATATTATTTATGATATGTTACTCGAAACCTAAAAATCCAAAGCCGATTCAAAATGCATGTTATCATATGTAAGAGAGCTGGATGGTTTCAAAAGGGGAACATGCTGTTTGTATATAAACAAGCGATTGTTATATTATGTTGAAGTACAGTACTGTGGAATGGGGTTGGTGAATGATGTACTTTGTATGTGCCAAGAAATAGAGCAACCGCCTGTCTACAATAATGGTGCCAGGATAATCCAATACTCATCTCTAAACAATCTTACGTGGGCCGGTACAGATGTTTCTGTGTCATATTTATTGGCGATAATTTTCAAGGGTACGACTGTGAAACTTATCCTGTTAATTGGACCTATATGTCTTAGCAATATTTCGTCAAAGTGTGTAGGAGTTTAAGTAAAATTGCATCCTAATTTCATTAGCTCCCCATTTGACCTGGACTTCAAAGTAAAATCAATATATTTCTATGGAAACCTGAGTTGCTTCCGGCCATATGTTTCCTTGAGATAAATGAATTCTTGAAAGTGCATTTGAGGAGATGCTGACCAACAGTGTTTATAAATGGTAAAGGAATTCACCTTTATTCTACATTTACAAAAACTTATATATTTTAATCATTTATCAACATAACGGGAAAGTTGATACATTGTAATTAGAAAATGAATGATTGAAGTGAAATTCTAAATCCTTCAATACAGGGTTGGACCAGAAGTGTTTGTGACTTTTGACTGTACTTGAGCGCTTGACCAGTCATTTTGCTACGTCATTCATCTAAAATGAAATGAAAAAAACATTTGAAGGATTTGTATTGATATATATTTAAAACATATGGATCGATGATCAGGTAGTGTAATGGGCCATTATGTGTAATTTCACCAGATGAACGTGCAATGTTAGCTGTACAATAAGTTTAAGGATCACCCAAGTAGGTAGTATTACCTGACAACTGTAATGGAAACACACCTGTATTTACATGGATAATGTTTCAAAGAAATCACCATAATTTGGGATCATTTAAATACTGAGACAAGTTAAGTTACATGTACCTATACACACATCAGCGTGTATGTCTTCACTGTTATTGGAAATTTAAATCTTTAAAATTCACCTGGCAGGCCAAACAGTAATCTGTAACACTACTGGAGCTGTAATCGCAACTTCACAGGTAAATATCAAACAAAATTGATAAACAGCATTCGGACATTTGATTTACACTGGGAAACAGACCTTCAACTACACAAGGACCATAGCCATCACCAGGATACTGATTTACTGTGTGAACTTTGACCTTTATCAACATATGACATTGTTTTGGATGATATTCCTTTGTTTCAGGATTTGACTTCATTGACTACAGTACTAACTTACAGATTGAAAACACTTGGATAAAATTACAATGGAATGTTATATGAAGTACTGAAGGGAATAATAGCATATTTCGGCAACAAATTGATAGTTTCCCCGTGCTGTTATGGTGAAACAGACCATATTTATGATTTTAGATGTCTAATTGTTGTGGTGATGTTATGGATTCTTTTCACATTGAAACATTGAAATCTTCAAACTTATGTTTTCATTGGATTCCATGACAAAGGTTTTCTTTTGAATCATGCATATCGGTGAGCCTCTAAGGATTTTACGGTGCCATCATTTCGTACACAATGGACACTGTACATGTGATATCCAGTGTTGTGGTCACTAATGGCGAGATGTAAATGCCCTATCAGCACATTTGAGGATGATCAGCCTGATTTGCTGGTCAGTATAAACTTGGACCAATTGGTCAAGTCTGACCAGTGTGTGTGTAGCACTGTCACAATGGTCAAGGAAGAAACTCCAAAGGTTGGTTTTATGTCGTATAGTTATAATAATTATAATAATCATCAAAACCTTAATACAGGTTATATATTT
This sequence comes from Mizuhopecten yessoensis, assembly GCF_002113885.1. NCBI lineage: Eukaryota > Metazoa > Mollusca > Bivalvia > Pectinida > Pectinidae > Mizuhopecten > Mizuhopecten yessoensis. The sequence goes on from NW_018405595.1 coordinate 1,574,707, forward strand.
AACCATTCACCCCTATGTAACTTTAATTAACTCTACCATGCATTGATCTGGATGAGTCCATTATAGTCTTCAGTGGTTAAAGGGTTAATTAAGTGATTCAATAACATTTTGTTGAATAAATTCACACCAGTTTTATTTTCACCAATGCTGTATCCTTCAGTATAAGCTTATAATGCATAAGATATTTTTAAGAGAAAGTTGTTTCTTTAGATGGTTTGACCAAGTTCGATAAATAGGACAATGATGTATCCTTTATAGTTATCGTTATTAGCCTACATTTGATACATGTATAAACTTATATCAAATAAGATATTTTTAAGAGAAAGTTTTTTTCTTTAGATGGTTTGACCAAGTTTTATAAATAGGAAAAAATATATATGAATCATATGAATTGTGGAATGTATTGGCAGTTTTATGACTAGAAGCAGCAAGCAATATAAATCTGTAAGATTTTTTTACTCATTGACTGTCAAACAACGTAGATATAATTATTACCTAAAAAATCAATTATATTGGTATTTTAATGCAAAGTGAATATTTACATGTTCATAAACACATAAATTATATGGGCAATACATTGGAATCCATAAATACCAATGTTAAAGCCATGCTCACTATTAAGCCCACCCCTTGTTAAATTGTTTACAGCTTTAGAAGGTCATATATCAAACCTGTATTTTGACACATTCTTCTGAAAGTCAGTAAATTAGTTTCTTATTGCAGATAATCTCTCAATACACATTCAGTTATAATTACCTTTAATTATTGTCTATGGGAAATATTAAATGTGGTCTCTGAACACAGGTGGTCCCTTCAAAGAGGTGATTCTTCAGGTAAACCTTGTTACACTGCCACCATATGCTCAGGGAAATGTTGGTATAATAAGTTTTTTTTCAATATAAGGGAATTCAGAATTAAAGAGAAAAGGAACATCAGATTAAGTCATGTCTGATATGGCTGTAATATGTCAGAATACTCCGAGATTGAATTAAAACTATAGCTAGGTGTTATGGAATATATAATGTCAATTAAATGCCAATACAATTATAAATATTTTTCAGCTTTGAGTTAGGTATTATGAATACATCCATATGTAATAAAATTTAACTTACAAGACATATAAAACTGAAATTAAAGTCACATGAATGTGATTTCCTGAAAACAGATTCATCTTTTGCACAATTGATATCTCTGTGGAAATGGAACACTTAATACTACTCCAAAATACAAACATCATGAATTTCAGAACAACTTGATCTCGGGTTCATATTATCAAACTGGCAACTCATATTGGAATTTTAGAGTATTCTGCAAATACTTAGCTATGGACATGCAGAGACAGAGTCATACATTCTACATTTTTTAAACGGACCCTTTTATAGGTCAAAGTGCAATTATCAACTTCAGACTAAGTTTTTTGTAAGTTTCTTTTTATAGGATTGAGCACTGATATTTTTCCAAATGTATTTTTTGATTCAATAGAGTTTGAAATCCTCACAGATGCGGACCCTTGAGGAAACTGTTGACACCAACACTGATCTGTTTGCCTATTTTTACAGTCAAATCAAGAAGAACATCCTTTTAAATACATTTTGATATCAATTGAAAACCTAACAGAGTTGATCAATATGTTATAATGCTAGTCAGGTAAAACAGGTTGTCACCAAAAAGGTATTAACACTTGTAAATCAAAACATAATGATGGTCAGATGAGACAGTTGTCATCATAATGATGGTCAGTTGAGACAGTTGTCATCATAATGATGGTCAGATGAGACAGTTGTCATCATAATTAATGATGCTGTTGACAGACACTTAATAGCTTTATATATAATGGATAAGCAGTGGTTGATAAAGACAGGTGGTGGTTATAAACACATGTTAATTATAGACAGGAAGAAGATAAAGACAGGTGATGGTTATAAACATGTGTTTATAACCACAACCTGTCTTTATCTAACATCTGTCTTTATCTTGTAGATAAAGACAGATGGTGGTTATAAACAAGTGTTAATTATACACAGGTAGTAGATCAAGACAGGTGGTGGTTATAAACTCGTGTTAATTATAGGCAGGTAGTAGATAAACAGGTTGTGGTTATAACACGTGCTAATAATAGATAGGTAGTAGATAAAGACGGGTGGTGGTTATAAACCCATGTTAATTATAGACAGGATGTGTTAATTATAGACAGGCAGTAGTTAAAGACAGATGGTATATAAAGACAGGTGGTGCTTATAAACATGTGTTATTTATAGACAGGTAGTTGATAAAGACAGGTGGTATATATAAGGTAGTAGATAAAGACGGGTGGTGGTTATAAACCCATGTTAATTATAGACAGGGAGTAGATAAAGACAGGTGATGGTTATAAACATGTGTTTATAACCGCCACCTGTCTTTATCTTCTACCTGTCTATAATCTGTCTATAATTAACGTGTTTATAGCCACCACCTGTCTTTTTCAACTACTTGTCTATAATTAACATGTGTTTATAACCGCCACCTGTCTTTATCAACCACTGCTTTATATATAATGGATAAGCCGTGGTTGATAAAGACAGGGGGTGGTTATAAACACGTTTTAATTATAGACAAGTAGTTGAAAAAGACAGGTGGTGGTTACAAACACGTGTTAATTATAGACAGGTAGTAGATAAAGACAGATGGTAGATAAAGACAGGTTGTGGTTATAAACACGTGCTAATAATAGACAGGTAGTAGATAAAGACAGGTGGTGGTTATAAACACGTGTTAATTATACACAGGTAGTAGATTAAGACAGGTGGTGGTTATAAACACGTGTTAATTATAGACAGGTAGTAGATAAAGACAGGTGGTAGATAAAGACAGGTGGTGGCTATAAACACGTTAATTATAGACAGGTAGTGATAAAGACAGGTGGTAGATAAAGACAGGTGGTGGTTATAAACACGTGTTAATTATAGACAGGTAGTAGATAAAGACAGGTGGTGGTTATAAACATGTGTTTATTATAGACAGGTAGAAGATAAAGACAGGTGGTGGTTATAAGCACGTGTTAATTATGGACAGGTAGTAGATAAAGACAGGTGGTGGTTATAAACACGTGTTAATAATAGACAGGTAGTAGATAAAGACAGATGGTGGTTATTAACATGTGTTAATTATAGACAGGTAGTAGATAAAGACAGGTGGTGGTTACAAACACATGTTAATTATAGACAGGTAGTAGATAAAGACAGTTGGTGGTTATAAACACGTGTTAATTATAGACAGGTAGTAGATAAAAACAGGTGGTGGTTATAAACAGGTGTTAATTATAGACAGGTAGTAGATAAAGACAGGTGGTGGTTATAAGCACGTGTTAATTATAGACAGGAAGTAGATAAAGACAGATGGTGGTTATAAACATGTGTTAATTATAGACAGGTAGTATATAAAGACAGGTGGTGGTTATAGACACATGCTTATTGTAGACAGTTAGTAGATAAAGACAGGTGGTGGTTATAAACACGTGTTAATTATAGCAGGTAGTAGATAAAGACAGATGGTGGTTATAAACAGGTGTTAATTCTAGACAGGTAGTAGATATAGACAGGTGGTGGTTATAGACATGTGTTAATTATAGGTGGTGGTTATAAACAGGTGTTAATTATAGACAGGAAGTAGATAAAGACAGATGGTAGATAAAAACAGGTGGTGGTTATAAGCACGTGTTAATTATACACAGGAAGTAGATAAAGACAGATGGTGGTTATAAAAATGTGTTAATTATAGACAGGTATTAGATAAAGACAGGTGGGGGTTATAAGCACGTGTTAATTATACACAGGAAGTAGATAAAGACAGATGGTGGTTATAAAAATGTGTTAATTATAGACAGGTAGAGGTAGTAGATGAAGACAGGTGGTGGTTATAGACATGTGTTAATTATAGACAGGAAGTAGATAAAGACAGGCGGAGGTTATAAACACATGTTTATTATAGACAGGTAGAAGATAAAGACAGGTGGTAGATAAAGCCAGGTGGTGGTTATAAACTCGTGTTAATTATAGACAGGCAGTAGATGAAGACAGGTGGTGGTTATAGACACGTGTTAATTATAGACAAGGAGTAGATAAAGACAGGTGGGGGTTATAAGCACGTGTTAATTATACACAGGAAGTAGATAAAGACAGATGGTGGTTATTAACATGTGTGAATTATAGACAGGTAGTATATAAAGACAGGTGGTGGTTATTAACATGTGTGAATTATAGACAGGTAGTTGATAAAGACGGGTGGTGGTTATAAACATGTGTTAATTATAGACAGGTAGTGGATAAAGACAAGTGGTGGTTATAAACACGTGTTAATTATAGACAAGTAGTAGATAAAGACAGGTGGTGGTTATAAACACGTGTTTATTATAGACAGGTAGTAGATAAAGACAGATGGTGGTTTTAAACGCGTGTTAATTATAGACAGGTAGTAGAGAAAGACAGGTAAACACGTGTTAATTATAGACAGGTAGTAGATAAAGACAAGTGGTGGTTATAAACATGTGTTAATTATAGACAGTAGATAAAGACAGGTGGTGGTTATAAACACATGTTTATTATAGACAGGTAGTAGATAAAGACAGGAGGTGGTTATAAACACGTGTTAATTATAGACAGGGAGTAGATAAAGACAGGGGGTGGTTATAAACACGTGTTTATTATAGACAGGTAGTAGATAAAGACAGATGGTGGTTTTAAACACGTGTTAATTATAGACAGGTAGTAGAGAAAGACAGGTGGTGGTTATAAACACATGCTTATTATAGACAGTTAGTAGATAAAGACAGGTGGTGGTTATAAACACGTGTTCATTATAGACAGGTAGTAGATGAAGACAGGTGGTGGTTATAAACACGTGTTAATTATAGACAGGTAGTAGAGAAAGACAGGTAAACACGTGTTAATTATAGACAAGTAGTAGATGAAGACAGGTTGTGGTTATAAACACGTGTTCATTATAGACAAGTAGTAGATGAAGACAGGTTGTGGTTATAAACACGTGTTTATTATAGACAGTTAGTAGATAAAGACAGTTGGTGGTTATAAACACGTGTTAATTATAGACAGGTAGCAGATGAAGACAGGTGGTGGTTATAAACATGTGTTAATTATAGATAGGTAGTAGATAAAGACAGGTGGTGGTTATAAACACGTGTTAATTATAGACAGGGAGTTGATAAAGACAGGTGGTAGATAAAGACAGGGGGTGGGTATAAACACGTGTTAAGTATAGACAGGTAGTTGGTGGTTATAAACACGTGTTAATTATAGACAGGTAGTAGATAAAGACAGGGGGTGGTTATAAACATGTGTTAATTATAGATAGGTAGTAGATAAAGACAGGTGGTGGTTATAAACACGTGTTAATTATAGACAGGTAGTTGATAAAGACAGGTGGTAGATAAAGACAGGTGGTGGGTATAAACACGTGTTAAGTATAGACAGGTAGTAGATAAAGACAGATGGTAGATAAAAACAGGTGGTGGTTATAAACGCGTGTTTATTAAAGACAGGTAGTAGATAAAGACAGGTGGTGGTTATAAACATGTGTTAATTATAGACAGGTAGTAGATAAAGACAGGTGGTAGATAAAGACAGGTGGTGGTTATAAACACGTGTTAATTATAGACAGCTAGTAGATAAAGGCAGGTGGTAGATAAAGACAGGTGCTGGTTATAAACACATGTTTATTATAGACAGGTAGTAGATAAAGACAGGCGGTAGATAAAGACAGGTGGTGGTTATAAACACATGTTTGTTATAGACAGGTAGTAGATAAAGACAAGTGGTGGTTATAAACATGTGTTAATTATAGACAGGTAGTAGATAAAGACAGGTGGTGGTTATAAACACGTGTTTATTATAGACAGGTAGTAGATAAAGACAGGTGGTAGATAAAGACAGGTGGTGGTTATAGACACGTGTTAATTATAGACAGGTAGTAGATAAAGACAAGTGGTGGTTATAAACACGTGTTAATTATAGACAGGTAGTAGATAAAGACAGGTGGTGGTTAGAAACACATGTTAGTTATAGACAGGTAGTAGATAAAGACAGGTGGTGGTTATAAACATGTGTTAATTATAGACAGGTAGTTGATAAAGACAGGTGGTAGATAAAGACAGGTGGTGGTTAGAAACACATGTTAGTTATAGACAGGTAGTAGATAAAGACAGGTGGTTGTTAGAAACACATGTTAGTTATAGACAGGAAGGAGATAAAGACAGGTGGTGGTTATAAAAGGTAGTAGATAAAGACAGGTGGGTGGTGGTTATAAACACGTGTTCAGTATAGACAGGTAGTAGATAAAGGTGGGAGGTAGATAAAGACAGGTGGTGGGTATAAACATGTGTTAATTATAGACAGGTAGTTGATAAAGACAGGTGGTAGATAAAGACAGGTGGTGGTTATAAACACGTGTTAAGTATAGACAGGTAGTAGATAAAGATAGGAGGTAGATAAAGACAGGTGGTGGTTATAAACACGTGTTTATTATAGACAGGTAGTAGATAAAGACAGGTGGTGGTTATAAACACGTGTTAATTATAGACAGGTAGTTGATAAAGACAGGTGGTAGATAAAGACAGGTGGTGGTTTTAAACACGTGTTAATTATAGACAGCTAGTAGATAAAGGCAGGTGGTAGATAAAGACAGGTGGTGCTTATAAACACGTGTTTATTATTGACAGGTAGTAGATAAAGACAGGTGGTAAATAAAGACAGGTGGTGGTTATAAACACATGTTTGTTATAGACAGGTAGTAGATAAAGACAGGTGGTGGTTATGACATGTGTTAATTATAGACAGGTAGTAGATAAAGACAGTTGGTAGATGAAAACAGGTGTAGTTAAAAACAGGTAGTATATATAGACAGGTTGTATATAAAAACAGGAGTAGTTAAAAGCAGGTGGAAGTTATAGACAAGTGGTAGATATAGAAAGGTGGTAGTTATAGACAGGTGGTATATAAAAACAGGTGTAGTTATAGACAGGTGGTAAATTAAGACAGGTGGTAGATATAGTCAGGTGGATAGTTGAAGACAAGTGGTAGTTATAGACAGGTGGTATATATAAACAGGTGAAAATGAACACAGGTGGTAGTTTTAGACAGGTGGTATATAAAGACAGGTTGTAGATATAGACAGGTGATAGTAATAGACAGGTGGTAGTTACAGACAGGTGGTAGCTATAGACAGATGGTAGATATAGAAAGGTGGCATATAGACAATTGATAGTATTTAATAGTCAGGTGGTAGATATAGACAGGTGGTATATATAAATAGGTAAAGTTAAAGACAGGTGGTATATATACTCATATAGACAGGCAGAAGTTATAGACAGGTGGTAGATACAGAAAGATGGCATTTTGACAGTTGATAATAGTTAATAGACAGGTGATAGATATAGACAGGTGGTATATATAAATAGGTATAATTAAAGACTGGTAGTAAATAAAGACAGGTGGTATATATACTCATATAGACAGGCAGAAGTTATAGACAGGTGGTAGATACAGAAAGATGGCATATAGACAGTTGATAATAGTTAATAGACAGTTGGTAGATATAGACAGGTGGTATATATACTCATATAGACAGTCAATAATAGTTAATAGACAGGTGGTTGTTATAACAGGTGGTAGATATAGACAGGTGTAGATATAACAGGTGGTAGATATAGACAGGTGGTATATATAAATAGGGAAAGTTAAAGACAGGTGGTATATATACTCATATAGACAGGCAGAAGTTATAGACAGGTGGTAGATACAGAAAGATGGCATTTTGACAGTTGATAATAGTTAATAGACAGGTGATAGATATAGACAGGTGGTAGATACAGAAAGATGGCATATAGACAGTTGATAATAGTTAATAGACAGGTGGTAGATATAGACAGGTGGTATATAATATACTCATATAGACAGTCAATAATAGTTAATAGACAGGTGGTTGTTATAACAGGTGGTAGATATAGACAGGTATATTTATAACAGGTGGTAGATATAGACAGGTGGTAGTTATAGACAGATGGTATATAAAAACAGGTGTATTGTTAAAGACAGGTGGTATATATAGACAGGTAGTAGTTATAACAGGTGGTAGATATATACAGGTATAGTTATAACAGGTGGTAGATAAAGACATGTGGTAGCAATAGACAGGTGGTAGATATAGACATGTAGTAGTTATAACAGGTGGTAGTTATAGACAGGTGGTAGATATAGACGTGTGGTAGATATAGACAGGTGGTAGATATAGACATGTGGTAGATATAACAGGTGGTAGATATAGACATGTGGTAGATATAGACAAATAATAGATATGCACAGGTGGTAGATATAAACAGGGTAAATATAGACAGGTGTGAGCTATAGACGGGAGGTAGACAAAGATTATAAGTGGTAGATGTAGACGGATAGGTTTTAGACTATATTTGACAGTATATGTCTATATAAAATTGCATGTTCCAGTAGTTCAAAAAAACAAAAGAAAAAAATTATGTAACCCACTGCATTTATATATAGAATGCTAGACTCTTATAAAACTGATAACTACTTAAGAGGCCGTCACTACAACTACTTGTTACGTTGGGCGGTACCACTATATTTAAAACGGTTTTGTCACCTCAAGCTAAGCACTCTTATGCACTTTGTCATTTACACTTGTAGTGGAAAAGATATGACCTATCTAGAGGTCAAGGTCACAGGAAGTTAGGCGACTGAAGAGGTCAGGGGTCAATTTGTTTGAAGTTCACTGCTGAGGAGTTTTTTTGATGGCCTGAAGCTTGTGTTACCAGTAATGCACCATATTACAGGGGTCATTCAGGAGAAAATTTCATTCATCATCTGTAAATTGAAAAGAAGTAGAAATTCAAAGGCAGTAATTTGGAGTGTTGGTTCATCATACTTTGGGCAGTCTCAATAATTGGAGCTGTTTTCAGCTTCAGTGAATGAATATAGAAAGTAGCACCATTAAAAATTCTACTTTTGTATCTCGATCATTGTGCTAAGGAAAGTGCATATTTTAAAAACTTGTAGCAAGACCTAACATTGATAACTTCTTTACTTTCATTGACACAAATTATGGGATTTTTTTATAACTACCATGTCTGATTACAATTTAAAAGAAAAAGGAATTATTTCAATGTTTGTTCAAAATTCATTTATTTACTAAAATTAAAATATGTAGTTTTGAAGATTAAGGATAATAGTGAAAATTCAGATTAGCTAAAAATAAAGAATTATGAATTAATATGTCAAATTTGAAATGAAATCCTTTGCAAAAATGTTTTATGGAAAAATGTTTTATGGAAAAATATTTTCTTAAATTTTCTTTTTTTTATATTTCAAGAACTCTAGGCCTGGTATATTAATTACGTTTAGAGATCCTAGTAATGATTGAATACAAAGGATTCAATCTTTCAAACTCGTTTTAAAGAGTTCTTGTTTGTGTGTTTCCATGTCCAGATCAGTATTTGCAATAGATATTGACTTTAGTATACTTTAAGTCTGGAGGTCAATGCCCATGTGTTCATATAACTGAATTAAACTTGTACCTGTCTGATCCAAGTTAATCTAAATCAGATAAGAATTACCCATGTTTGCGGCAACTGTGAATCTGGTTAAGCTTTTAAAGATCATTCACAATGTATTACATGTGCCTCTGTTATATCCGTGGCATTATTTAATACTGTTGTAGTGTTAAATGTGTCATTTTGGTTAATAGAATTTCCATGTCGAAGTGATGCTTAAATGATTATTTGATCAGCTATCAGATGGGTATTTGATGACACTGAGTTTACTTGGTATCGATAGCTTTGAGCTTTTTATCTCCGTTTAACACCCTAGGCCTCAAATGGATTGAATTTCCACTTAATGATTTAGACATTGATGTCTCTAATGAAAATTTACCCTTGCATGTTAGTGTGTGTGTTTTCAGCATAAACAGCTAACAAGAATAACACCAGAGCTTGTATATATTCATGAAACCGTTCTCATGCTCAAACATGGATTCTGTGCTCAAACCAGCTTTCTTGTAACTCACTTAAATCAAGTAAAGCAATCAAAAAGTCAATTGTAAACATTGAAAACAGTATTTGGCTTGAAGTCTTTTCATTTTCATTTTTTTTCAAAATCATCGACAAAATAAGATATTTGAAATAATTTATAACCATAACAAGAAATTAGGCTTGAGCACAAAATCCATACTTGAGCATGAGAATGGTTTCATGAATACGGGCCCAGAGGTCTTGTTATATACCAGAAATACCAGATTTTTTCATGTTTTATTTTCAAAGTTTTCCAAAAACTTTCCATATAATATTGTGCTAATTTAATTGTAATGAACTGAAATCTGGTCTGTGTTTTTTACCAGAAAATAAGAATGAACATGGAGTGCACTTGAATGTATAGACTTGTCAATTGATTCTTATATGAAAGTTGAATGTATTAAACAAATGATACATGTACAGATGATCATTATAGACAGGTATCAAACAGTCTGATATCTTTATAGATGATCATTATAGACAGGTATCAAACAGACAGACCTTTACAGGTGATCATTATAGACAGGTGTCAAACAGACAGATACCTTTACAGGTGATCATTATAGACAGGTATCAAACAGTATGATACCTTTATAGATGATCATTATAAACAGGTGTCAACCAGACTGATACTTTTACAGGTGATCATTATAGACAGGTGTCAAACAGACAGATGCCTTTACAGGTTATCATTAAAGACAGGTGTCAAACAGACAGATACCTGTACAGATGATCATTATAGACAGGTATCAAACAGACATACCTTTACATGTGATCATTATAGACAGGTGTCAAACAGACTGATACTTTCACAGGTGATCATTATAGACAGGTGTCAAACAGACTTATACATTTACAGATGATCATTATAGACAGGTGTTAAACAGACAGATACTTTTACAGGTGACCATTATAGACAGGTATCAAACAGTCCGATACCTTTATAGATGATCATTATAGACAGGTGTCAAACAGACTGATACTTTTACAGGTGATCATTATAGACAGGTGTCAAACATACAGATGCCTTTACAGGTTATCATTAAAGACAGGGGTCAAACAGACAGATACCTGTACAGATGATCATTATAGACAGGTATCAAACAGACAGACCTTTACAGGTGATCATTATGGACAGGTGTCAAACCGACAGACCTTTACAGGTGATCATTATAGACAGGTGTCAAACATACAGATGCCTTTACAGGTTATCATTAAAGACAGGTGTCAAACAGACAGATACCTTTACAGGTGATCATTATAGACAGGTATCAAAGAGTCTGATACCTTTATAGATGATCATTATAGACAGGTGTCAAACAGACTGATACTTTCACAGGTGATCATTATAGACAGGTGTCAAACAGACTTATACATTTACAGATGATCATTATAGACAGGTGTTAAACAGACAGATACTTTTCCAGGTGACCATTATAGACAGGTATCAAACAGTCCGATACCTTTATAGATGATCATTATAGACAGGTGTCAAACAGACTGATACTTTTACAGGTGATCATTATAGACAGGTGTCGAACAGACAGATATCTTTACAGGTGATCATTATAGACAGGGGTCAAACAGACAGATGCCTTTACAGGTTATCATTAAAGACAGGTGTCAAACAGACAGATACCTTTACAGGTTACCATTATAGACAGGTGTCAAACAGACAGATACCTTTACAGGTTACCATTATAGACAGGTGTCAAACAGACAGATACCTTTACAGGTTATCATTATAGACAGGTGTCAAACAGACAGATACCTTTACAGGTTATCATTAAAGACAGGTGTCAAACAGACAGATACCTTTACAGGTTACCATTATAGACAGGTGTCAAACAGACAGATACCTTTACAGTGATCATTATAGACAGGTATCAAACAGTCTGATACCTTTATAGATGATCATTATAGACAGGTGTCAAACAGACTGATACTTTCACAGGTGATCATTATAGACAGGTGTCAAACAGACAGATATCTTTACAGGTGATCATTATAGACAGGTGTCAAACAGACTTATACATTTACAGATGATCATTATAGACAGGTGTTAAACAGACAGATACTTTTACAGGTGACCATTATAGACAGGTATCAAACAGTCTGATACCTTTATAGATGATCATTATAGACAGGTGTCAAACAGACAGATACCTTTACAGGTTATCATTATAGACAGGTGTCAAACAGACAGATACCTTTACAGGTTATTATTATAGACAGGTGTCAAACAGACAGATACCTTTACAGGTTATTATTATAGACAGGTGTCAAACAGACAGATACCTTTACAGGTTATCATTATAGACAGGTGTCAAACAGACAGATACCTTTACAGGTTATCATTATAGACAGGTGTCAAACAGACTGATACCTTTATAGATGATCATTATAGACAGGTATCAAACTGACATACCTTTACAGGTGATCATTATAGACAGGTGTCAAACAGACTGATACCTTTATAGATGATCATTATAGGCAGGTATCAAACAGACTGAGACTTTTACAGGTGATCATTATAGACAGGTGTCAAACAGTCTGATACCTTTACAGGTGATCATTATAGACAGGTATCTAACAGACTGATACTTTTACAGGTGATCATTATAGACAGGTGTCAAACCGACAGACCATTACAGGTGATCATTATAGACATGTATCAAACAGACTGAGACTTTTACAGGAGATCATTATAGACAGGGATCAAACAGACAGACCTTTACAGGTGATCATTATAGACAGGTGTCAAACCGACAGACCTTTACAGGTGATCATTATAGACAGGTATCAAACAGTCTGATACCTTTACAGGTGATCATTATAGACATGTATCAAACAGACTGATACCTTTACAGGTTATCATTATAGACATGTATCAAACAGACTGAGACCTTTACAGGTGATCATTATAGACAGGTATCAAACAGACTGATAAGTTTACATGTGATCATTATTGACAGGTGTCAAACAGACAGATACCTTTACAGGTGATCATTATAGACAGGTGTCAAACAGACAGACCTTTACAGGTGATCATTATAGACAGGTCAGACCTTTACAGGTGATTATTATAGACAGGTGTCAAACAGGTCGAGACCTTTACAGGTGATAATTATAGGCAGGTGTCAAACAGACTGAGACCTTTACAGGTGATAATTATAGACAGGTGTCAAACAGACCGAGACCTTTACAGGTGATAATTATAGACAGGTGTCAAACAGACTGAGACCTTTACAGGTGATAATTATAGACAGGTGTCAAACAGACCGAGACCTATTCATAATGCAAAGCTTGAAATCTTTGGATATTGATTCACTTAAATTAAGATTGTATATAGTTCGTTTATTTACATAATTGTTATAAGAAATTTCTTTGGATTCTTTAAATAGTTTTCAAGATTTTTCGTTTGTTTCTGTAGTTGCAGCAACTGGTTGTCGCTGGTGACATTCCATGTTCGAAGGAGGAGGCAGCCACCCTAGCTAGTATACAGTTACATATTGAGGAAGCCTGGCCAGAACATAACGTTCCAAACCATGCCAACACCAACCCCCCGGACCTCACCTTCCTCCAAGGGGGTAAACTTATTGACCATAAACTTTGGGCTAAGTCAACCGATCCACAGGAGAATCTTCGTAAACGAAAGGAACTGATACGAAACAATCGTGCCGGACGTATCACAAGTTCTCGTCGTAAAGGACGCTTGGTCCGTCAGTTGTCTTGTGTCAGTAGTAAAGACCTTGACATTGGCAGTGAAGTTGATCTCACCAAATTTCTTCCGCCAGATTTTAACTCTTCAAAGAAGATTCGCTGTATCATTCAAGTAAGGTTTTACCTTGCTCATTAGATTTAGACATGATCAGGACAGTCAAGCAGTATGTAATGTACTAAAGATACATAACTCTTCTTGCTCATTCAAAAATCATCACCTATCCATCACATTTCCTTTTATTGTCACAACAAATCGTTTTAGAGTCGAGCCTTTTTTGGGAAGCATCCATCAGTTCAGCGGTTTTAATCTGTCATGCTCTTTTTTGTTGGTTGATTATATTCTTGTTATTTTTTTAAAATAAAAAACGAATAAATTAATAATTTCATACAGTATCATGTAAATAGTTTAACAAAATAATATTTAATTATTATCTGATTTTAGGAAAAACAGAAGCAGCTATGGCACACCCCCTACTATGACAGTGAAATTAAGCTTAAACAGCAGTACATCAAGATCTGTAAGAACCTGCCATCATTTGGGTGTAAGCTCTACCAGGTGAAAGAACTCCTCCGGGGCAACACCCAGAAAAAGGTACTATACCACATCTGAATGGTATATGTGACAACTCTATCTTAAACTTACTCTATTGAAATGTACACCTGTACAGTGAGTGTAAACTGAAACTAGTGGTCCCTATTGGTTGAGCAGAGGGAGTGCTATACCACTTTGGGTGATCAGTTGATGTAATAGAAAAAACACTTGCCTTTCACCAAGGTGGCCGGGTACAATTCCCCGATTGAATGCGAAAAGGTATGGGGTCACCCGCCCAACCAAAAAGGTTTTCCCCACATTAAGACCCCCACATGCTAACATCCAGGTCTATGAGAGTGTTTAATATAAGCTGATACAACTTGTTTCAGAATTGTTGTAAAATAAATAAAGTTTATATTTGATATACCAGTTTCTGTAGAGTTATAGGTGACAAAGGGTAATTTCATCCTTCCTGCATGGAAAGACACCAGTGTTTTGCTGCATGCTGGTGCACATTTATACATTTGGGTAGGCTGAAGCAGTCTGGACATTGAAATATCTTTCTTGAGAACTTAATTTGATATTATCAAGATAGTTTGAAATTTTTTTATTTGTTACAAATAATGTAAATATGAGGATTCATATTTATTGTATGATGTAACAAGAAACATGTAAAATAATTTAAATCTAAAATTGATATTGCTAAGGCTTAAACAGAGTCATTCTGGAATAAAGTTGATATTTTACTTCACAAAAGAATAAAATCTAAATAAAAAAAAAGTAAGAAAATGGAAGAATATATTCACATATGGTTTGTTTTCATTGGTTTTAACCAACAGGCTGTTCGCCTACTAGGAATCGCTACAGACAAAATTGTTTTGTTGGACAACAAGACAAAGCTACTACTTAAAACACAGAGTATTCGAGACCTGGAGGAGTGGAACACAGGAAGTGGGAAATACCATGACGGCCTTGTCCTGGAGTTCCGTGGTACGAAACCATGGCACCTCTCCATGGCAACACTTGATAACCTGAAGTCTGTAACAGCAGTATTATGGGATTCCTTGGACATGGATGGAAGGTTCCTGAACAATGGAACTCTGCGACGAGATAGTTTTGAGTTTGGTATGAACCTCTAGAATTACCATTTTCTATCCCATGTTTGCCAACCTTTTTAATTTTTTGGGGGAAGAAACCACATGGCATAACCTTAAGTCCAAAATGTATAAAAAAAAATATATGATAAAATGATAACATAAACTATGCCATTGTTTAAGCTATTCATTGATGTGAGTTAAAGGATTTTGAGCAAAATGCAAGATTTAGGGAATTTTACCAATTTCAAAGGCCAAAAATGAGGTTAAAAATTATGAGTTTCCTGACAAATTAGAAAAAAATCAAACATTGTAAATGTGTATCAGATGTCAAGTTTTACATGTTTTTATGAAACTTTAAATTAGCACCTAACTGATTACATAATGTGATATGACTGAAAACAGTATAATCTGTTAACCTGTGTAAAGCACACATGAACTACTGTGGTGTTCAGTTTAGACAGGTTTTACTGTTACAGTTAATGTTCTGTCTTTGACCTCTGAATGACCTCATACTCTAACTAGAAGACATCTGGCTTTGGGTTAATTTCTTAGACTTGAATTGGAGTCACTAAAATAACTGTGAAAAAAAATCATAGATATGTTGACTATAGGAAAGTGTACACGACCATGGAAATTGTGAAGCTCCTGTACAGTCCAAACTATATGTGATAAACCAGTAACCTGCCATATAGCTCTCAACAGTATATCGTAACTAAGAATGCTGGCAAGAAACACTTTTATTAGCAAAATCATTTCTGCACAGATTTCCATAGAAAACCACCATTATTACGACCAGCTTTGGAGGGAGGTAGCAAGTACTCAGAAGAGCTGGAAAATCTTCAGAGGCTGTTACATTTCCCAGAAGAGGTTGCAATATTGCTGACAGACATGGAGCACAGCTTATTTAACGAGATACCTCCGTCCCACTACATACGACAAGTGACCACTGATCTGTCCAGGGGATCAACTGTCTATCGTAAGCTGTCCAGTGTTGAGGATCTTATACAGAGATTTAATGAGGTAAAATACAGAAACTTTCTTAATCCATCCTTTTTCTTTAAAGTCAACTTTTGTTCAAGTATTCAAGTTTATGAATATATGTATGACATTGTTATCCATCTTCCTAAAACTGTAACACATTTGTGAAGCATTTGATTTCAAAGTTTGAAAAACTGAATTAAATTTCTCATAAATGAGCAGCTGCATAATATGATATATAAACATTTGTAGGTGAGCTCCTGGGTAACACAGCTGATCATCACCCAGCCAACCCACGAGGACCGCAAGGCAATACTGTCATGTATCCTCCGCCTAGCCTTTTACTGCTGGTGTCTCGGAAACTTCAACACAACCATGGAGATTGTCGCCGGGCTTAAGTAGGTTGTGTAACATTAAATGTATAAGTTCTTAACTATCAGGTTTATTGTTTTATTGGAATGTTTTTTTATATAAAAATTTCATTAAAAATATATATGTATATGCTTCAAAATGAATGCTTACCGTAAGTGGAAGGGAGATAACACGATGCACACCAAACATGTGAAGGAATACTTGAGAGCAATGTTGATCCTTCGACAGGAATTTCTTCAGTACATTTCTATCATATAGAGACGAAATTAAAACTTATGTTTTATTGTTTAATTATTTTTAGAAGAAAGAAATATATACAAAAACTTATTTCACATTCTAGGTCTGAGAAGCTTAAACCATTCTGGCTATCTCTGTGTGACGAAGACTTATCTACCCTTCATATGCTTTCCAACTTCCTATTGTCACGTGAACTGACCCAGGAGTATCGGGAAGCAGTGGGACGTGGCCTTGACATTCCAACTTGTAAGGTTGTGCCGTTTTTCGGAGGATTTCTCCGAGAGCTCCGTGCACTTTTCATCAACGTTCCAAGTATCATTGTTCTACCGTCAAAGGAAAACCAGTCACTGGAGGTACTTGTATTTCTACAGAATTTGTGTATAACATACTGTATTTAAAAGTTGAGAGACTATGCCCATTATGAAGCCCATGGAGACAGGCTTAAACAGATATATCTTGAAAAATCCATTCCTATTCAATGTATATTTATTATGTCAAATTAAGGAAAATACCTGGCACTCTAGGTCTTAGCACCATCAGCACCTGAATTGCCTCAGGCCCCTTGACTTCTCATGGGTAAACGGAAAAAAATCCACCTTTATGATAATCCCACCTCCCCAACATGTCCTTTCACTTTTACAAATAAATCAAATACTCACAATTATTAGCTCACCTGGTCCGAAGGACCAAGGTGAGCTTATGCCATACCGTGGCGAACGTGGCGTCCGTCCGTCCGTCCGTCCGTCCGTCCGTCAACAATTTCTTTAAACGACCTCTCCTTCTTAACCACTGATTGGAATTTAACTAAATTTGACTTGAAGCATCCCTAGGTGGTAGAGATTCAAAATTGTACAGATGGTGGGGTTGACCCCCCAGGGGGCTGAGGGGTGGGGCCAAAGGGGTCAATTTGGCTATATTGCTATAAACAACTTCTTCTGTAGAACTGTGCAATGGATATCAATCATATTTTAGTGGGAGCATCCCTAGGTAGTGGGGATTTAAAATTGTACAAATGGTGGGGCTGACCCCCAGGGGGCTGAGAGGCGGGGCCAAAAGGGGTCAATTTGGCTATATTGCTTTAAGCGACTTCTCCTTCTCCTCTGAAACTTAAAGATGGATATCAACCATATTTACTTGAAGCATCCCTAGGTAATGGGAATTCAAAATTATACAAATGATGGGTCTGACTCCCCAGGGGGCTGAGGAGCGGGGCCAAAAGTTTATTTGGCTATATTGCTTTAAGCGACTTCTTCTCTACAACTAAAAGATGGACATCAACCATATTTGACTGGAAACATCCCTAGATAATGAGATAATGGGGATTCAAAATTGTACAAATGATGGGGCTTACTCCCCAGGGTGCTAAGGGGCGGGGCCAAAAGGGGGCAATTTGGCTTAGAACTATACACTGGATATCAATCAAGTTTGGTCAGAAACATTCATGAAAGGCAGGGATCCAAAATTATACAAATGGTGGGGCTGACCCCCCCCCCCCCCCCCCCCCCCAGGGGGCTGAGGGGCGGGGTCAAAAAGGGTGATTTGGCTATATTGCTATAAATGACTCCTTCTGTAGACCTAAGCACTGGATATCAATCATATTTGGTTGGAAGCATTCTTGGGAGCCAGGGATTCAAATTGTACAAGTAGTGGGGCTGACCCCTTGGCTAAAGGGTGGGGCCAAAAATAGTTTATTGCTTGGAAATGGTTGAGATCCCCACCCTATAACCATATATACAATTGCTGAGAATGAAGAGAAGAATGCACATAATATTGTTTCCAGCATTGCCCAGGGGTTTTGCCCCCCCCCCTGGAGACATAGTCCCAGGGTCATAACTTTGAAACAGTTGAGATCCCCACCCCAAAACTATATATACAAATGCTGGGCATAAAGAGCCGAATGCAGTCATGAGATTAGAATTGACCCTGGGGTCTGGCCACAATCCTAGGGACCTACAATGTAGTTTCTGAGTCACACCTTGGTAACAGTTGAGGTTCCCACCCCATAACCATACATAAAATTGCTGGGCATGAAAAATCTAATAAAGATAGGATACAAGGATTGTCCTTGCATGTGGTCTGACCCATTCATTTGGATCTTATTTGGAGAATATTTTGCCATGATTACTTTGATATCCAGGTGAGCGATACAGGCCCTCTGGGCCTCTTGTTATGAATAGAGGTTGTTATGTTGTGAAATATCTTCTTAAGCCTCCTGGGACATTTAGTAGAACAAATATGGTAATTTGATCAGATGTATTGTTGACAATTATTGTCATAATTAAATACTTTGGCAAAAACTTGACAATTTAATTCCAGATTCCAACATGTCAAGTGAACTGCCATCCATATCATTTCTACAAATCTGTCTCTAATTAGAACTGGAGAAATATACCAATTGAGTGTGTATTGTATCACATTGGGATGTTATTCCTCATCACGTTCCTACAATTCGAAGTCGCAGTCAGAGCGCGGTGTCATCACTGACATCTGATATTGTTGGTATGTCTGTGACATTTATAAGTAGACACGAAAGGAAATGAATGTGTAAAACTTTTATAACAACTTCCTGTTATGAGAGATCAAGCACATGTCTGAAACATATTCTTTATCAAGGTTCCTTTGTTTAAAAAATAAGGCTATTAATTGATGAACTATTTATTTGAACAGCTTATTTTAAAAATAAACTAAAGAATCTTTTTTTTCATAATTTCTAAATTTTTCCAAATTATCTAAAACATCTGCTAACTTCACAGGCTGATCAGTTTGAAAGCTGAAACCAAACATCTGTAACATTAAGGGCGTACATCAGCATATCCTGATCTGTTGGAGTGGGGATAGAAATACTAAATATTTAAGCTCAAGGTCTCTTTTTGATTCTTAAATTGTTATATATGAATGTTGGACTACACAGAGATGCACTGGTGTGTTGGTAAGTCACTAGACTGTACACTGATACTGCAATGTACTGTAATAACTCTATAATACTACCACATCATTTTCCCCCATTTAGCACATGGTCATAAGGAATGATGTAACGTATTCATGATAGAAGCCTTTGATTTTTCCAGTCTGAATATCCATTATATGTGGAATCGTGTATATACTCAGTTGAACACATGCTAAGTAAACTTTGTGTATGATTCGTTTTATTATGTGATAACCTGATATTGAAAAGATGAGAATTGAAGTTAGAAGAACTAACATATTTATTTTGAATATTTCAGTTTATTTCGGATTTTAATGGAGAAGATCGTTTCATGACGAGGATTGGTGTTGGTGGTCTTATCAACATGGACAAGCTACAACAGACACATACGATCCTCAACGACATTAGTCTCTTCCACCACCACGGCAAGGGACAGGAAACCGCCCAGAGAGAGGAGGAGGAGGTCAAAAGGTCAGGGCACTTACTCTTATTAAAAGTTCTGTCAATATAAGGTAACTGTGTTTTCATCGCTTAAACTGGCAGTGAGCAATTTTCATTTTTGTACTTATTACTATGACACATTTGATGAGTTCAAATGCTCTTTGGCTGTATGTGGTGGCCAAGTGTGTAAGGCGTGTGACATTCTGCTACCACTAGCTCTCCCCCACTGGATTGCAGGTGCAAGGCCTATGTGAGACAGTCCCCAGGTACTGGCCACAGATCAGTGTTTTTTCTCCTGGAACTCTGGCTTTCCTCCACCACCAAAACCTGGCACGTCCTTAAATGACCATATATATATATAGCTGTTAATAAGACCTAACACAAACAAACCAAACCAAACGTTGAAGCACAGTCAAGAAACAATAAATATATTTACTAAAACTATTAGTAATATTTGTAGTTAAATGTAACCAACATCACATTTTCTGTCACATTGTCTTTTATGTATTTTTTTTATCTATTACAGCAAGGAAGAGTTTGTTGTTGAAGAAGTTGAGAACGAGGAAAATGACTGCGAGAGTGATTATGACCTTGACCTTGATTCCTACCAGCCAGTTCAGCCAATCATGAATGATCATGAAGTTGTTGTCATAACATCCAAATTGGCTGGCCTTAGTCACCACTGGTTACAATGTATGCACCACGGCAGCACTGTTATTCACATTGAAGACGACAGTTGTCGAACATACGTGTGTTACCTCAAACTTGAACTGGACAACACGACACTAACGTGGCGAAAACCATCCTGGAGCTCACTTATGCCAGGAAATACATCCTACCCAGATTACATGCTGAAGGGGGAATCAGATTCCAGCTCCACTCAAGCATTAAGTATTCGCTATACTGGTGGGGAAGATGTTTATGACACGCTGGAGGAAGGTTTTGTAGATCTCAAACTGGTTAAAGAAATCTCCCATGGAAACGAGGAATCCCTAGATTTGAATCTAGTTGGAAAACGTCACAGTATGGATGACTTAGAAGCAAAAGTGAATAGTATCTGTATTCTGTATGGTTCGGGACATTTAGAAAACAAGCGATTATGGTTTGTTGCGCCGAAAAACGTGTGTAAGATCTGGTTGCTAGGGTTGCAGAGACTTATTAAGGCGGCTCACAAGCTGCGACGTCAAACGGACAAAAGGATACAACTTCTGAAGAACCAATATCTACAACTGTATTACGACAATGAGAAGTGTGTGGGCCCTAGTCCTGCTGAAGCTATCAAGGTAGATATATATAACAACTGGAATTATTGTCTCTAATCATCCCTTTTAATCTTCACCCTTTTTGTAGCTCACCTGCCTGAATGGACTGTAAATTTGTTTAAAGAAATAACTATACTATCTATCAATGCAAGGTTACATGAGTAAACTGTGTGGAAATGTTAAAGCAACTTCTTCTGAAGAACTAGAGTTACAATATTCATCGTTTAGCTTATGGCTGGCATTTTTTAAAGGAATAAACATGACCCACTTTCAATGTCAGAGGATTCAAATCAGTTCACATCAGACAACTTCTTCTAAATAAGATATAAAAAAGTGAATCAATTCCATTGAAATGTGATGTGAGATTGCATGAATAGACAGGAAGTGTGATTGTAAAAAATTTGGATCAAGAATGGGGCTCAAAAACTAAACAGCAATAGTTTGAGAAATCCTATGGTGATGATACATATTCTCTTTAGAGGGCGCAAGATTGTTTTTCAAAACTTTGAATGTCATTCTGGTCAGTTCCTCAAGTTTGTTCAAATTGTTCTTTAGTCAGGTGACTGTTGAGGTCCATGGGACTCTTTTTTATTTTAATTCAAATAAAATTTATTCTAAAATTTTAAATAAAATGTCAAATGGTAAAATGTTGTGTTCAACTGAATAATGTATAAAAAATATTATAATACAAAAACTGTTCCGACATTTTGAGAAAGTTTTGCTAAAACATTATAATATGAACAGCTGATTTGTTAGTTAACTGAATCAGAGTAATTTGTTAAGAGACTAAAATGGGATATTTGTTTTGTGGAAAATAGGTAAAATGAAATATTTATGGCTTTATTTTAAAAATCTGGTGAACTCGTATGACTTTTTATAAAAAAAAACATCAGGAATTTTATTTAACAGAAGGATTATTAACATCATAATGGACATATACATGTATATATAACGGATTGTTTTTTTCTGACTACTAAGAGTGCTCAACCTAATGACAGTCATCTCATTGAACACCATTGTACATTAAATCAAAATTTTACAGTGTATTAAAAAACATTTTTTCTATTGTTTTTTCCAATGTTTTTTTTCAATTTGAACTCAAAGTTCCTGTTTTTTTGTGCCTGATCTACATTGAATTCAAAGGTCTGGTTGTTGATGCCTCTACCATGAATTCAAAGTTCTAGTTGTTGTTGCCTCTACCTTGAATTCAAAGTTCTGGTTGTTGGTGCCTCTACCATGAATTCAAGGTTCTAGTTGTTGGTGCCTATACCATGAATTCAAAGTTCCCGGTTGTTGGTGCCTTTACCATAAATTCAAGGTTCTAGTTGTTGTTGCCTCTACCGTGAATTCAAAGTTCTGGTTGTTGTTGCCTCTACCTTGAATTCAAAGTTTTAGTTGTTGGGGCCTCTACCATGATTTCAAAGATTCTGGTTATTGGGGCCTTCACCATTTATACTTGAGGACTAAATTCCAGTTATCAATGGTTCCTGCTCAGAACCTTGTAAAGCTGCATCATATCACCCTTCCAGGTTCTGCTGATGTTGTCATGTTTGTACCTCGTGATCAGACACTATAGCTACATGTACTTCAGGTCTGGTTAGCTTATCTGTAAAATAATGCCAATATTTAATCTAAATTTTCTCATTTTTCAAATATTTTTAATTATTTAGCTATAATTGGATGGATTTGTATAGTGTATGTTGAAAAACAATTTTGAAATTACATTGTAAGAAAAGTTAACAAATTAAAGCCTCAAGCAACCAAATTCCAATTTGTTCTGGAACTTGAGACTAACAAGCCAATGAATTTTTAGTAGAAGACCAGGCAGAGATGCCCTACATGACCTAATGAAGTGTTGTGTTGCGTTTTATGGGACAAATGATGCCATAGAAATAGACAATTCTTGGTTTTATCACATATTAATCTGGAAGTAGAACAAAAAATGGTCTGAAAGTCGAACAAGTAAAACGCTGTGTTCTGAAATCTGGATGAAGATGCAAGAAAACTTTGATTGAAAAATAAAATTGTAAGGATTTAGTTTTGACAAAATGAATCATTGTATTATTTAACAAGGTTACCGCGAGCGGTATATAATACGCCCATCACACATTGAATGAGCAGTTGTTTGTATAATTGAAATATATGAAGTATTTGTGAGTAATTGATATTAAAAGAGAAATCATTCAACATAACTGGTAGATCAATGAGTGCAATACAACATCATGGAACGCATGCATCGCATTAATGAAACCAAGGGGAATAACTCCAATAACTACGGTCGGATAATGGCGGTTATCGAACTTGTCCGAGGTTTCATGGTAATTAACCTTGTTGTGAAGTTTGAAGTTAATCCGTTAATAATTACTCGAGATATCGAGCGGACACTGTTTCGGCAAGTCCATAAAGGGGCATAACTCCACAAATTATGGTCGGATAATGGCGGTTATCGAACTTGTTTAAGCTTTCATAGTAATTAACCTTGTTGTGAAGTTTGAAGTTAATCCTTTAATAATTACTCGAGATATCGAGCGGACATCGTTCGCATGCCCACCCGCCAGCCCGACCGCCCGCCCACTCACGTGATAACATAATACGTCCCCGTCTTCGACGGGCGTATAAAAAGTATGATTTAATAAATGGAGTCTTTTTTCTTTATTAATTGAAAAAAACAAAACTTTTGCAGGTGTTTGGAGGACGTCGATGGCATGTGGAACGACAGCTGATGGGCACACAAGATGTTCCTACCTCGTTTAAGCGTACTGGCAGCTTCGTCACCTCAAAGATCTTTAACAAGAAGTCTTCCACAGGATTTTCAAATTCCAAGGTATTTTCATTGAGAATATTTTTCAAAGAAACAGTATTAAATGCTGCAAAAAATCCCACTGACACTTTCATAATATCAGTATATTTTTTTCTGAGGCTATTCTTCTGGGAAACTCGATTGGGGCTATTCTTTTGAGAAACTATTTTTCTTTGGGGCTATTCTTTTGAGAAGCTATTTTTCTCTTGGGCTATTCTTCTGAGAAACTATTTTTCTCTGGGGCTATTCCTCTGTCATTGAAACAGTTTTTATTGCTTGAACTTTTTTCTTAGTTCGACTTATAACATTATATCGAACCAAAGATTTGTCTGCATATATTGTCAAGAAATAAAAAAAAAAAAAAATCTTTGCAACTAACTTTTTATTGAAAATATTGTTTACTTAATATTTTCATTATAAAGAAATTTCCATTGAAAAGTAATGTGACAAACTTATTTTACTTAAAGATATATGTACAACAAACTAAGGGGATACATGTAGTTAACTCCTTCACCCCTGAAGTTTCATGATGAAGTAGTCCATCCTTTAAATTGGAAGAGTTCAAAAGTGTTTTCAGGGTTGAATGAGTTAAACATCAGACCATTGTATAGTAAATGTGTGCCATTTAGGGAATTTCCCATAGGCTCAACTGGTGGACAGGTAGGCTTGGAAGCTATAGGCCTGGTTTCCGCGGGAAGGACATACTAAACCTCAACAAGCAAGCCTGTAACCACAAAAACCTGAATGGTATAGCAATAAAAAAAAATGTGCTGCTATAGAGACTGAAAAAACTTTATCAAGAACAAAGGTAGTCAGACCACAACACCTTACTTACACACATGAAGACTAACCATTGTTTGGTTATTGCTAAAGAGTAGATAAAAGAATATTATAAAAGCGGTTAGGAGATAAGCACAAGATGAGTTCTGTCAAGGAAAAGATTGCGGATTGAAATATTTTATATTGGAATAAAATTATTACCTCTAGTATAAAAATCTACTCATGGTGAATATATGGAAACTATTTCTGAAATGAAACAGTTATTTCAGCATAATACATCTGTCCATTTGTTGTCGACGTTTTACTTTAAACAACTTCTGAAAAACCAAGAGGCTTAAGGGTGATGATATTTGGCCAGCAACATGCTGGAATGAAGGATCTTCGCCAATATTCAAGGTCACAGAGGTCAAATATATTGAAATCTTTGAACAACTTCTTCTGCATAACCAAAACATCCAGGGTGGCAATATTTGGCCAGCAGCATGCTGGAGTGGATGGCTACCAATTTTTGTTTGTGCAAATGAATTACCTGTGCCCATATTCAAAGTCACATGGGTCAATTGCCTTAAATGACTTTTAACCAAGTTCTCCTGAATAACCAAAATGTAACGGGTGGTGATATGTGAATGGTAGCGTACTCAGATGTAGACATAGATATGTAAACATATTATTATCAATTGACAAATTTTCAAAGTCACATCTGGTCAATCGTGTATGAACCTTTAAAAGCCGTCTTCTCAATAAACAAATGATCTTATAGGGTGGTGGTATTTTGCAATTTGAATTCTTAGATGAATTAGGGCTATAAAGAATGTTCAACTTAATCGTCTTGCTTGACTTTAAAGCTTTCAAGGTCACAGGGGTCAAACGTGTTTAAATCTTTTAATACATTCTTTTTGAATGACTTTGAGTCAGTCAGATACTAATATTTTGCCTGTAGCTTTATTCTAGTCCACTCTTAAGGTTAAAAGTGTGAGATTAAAATCAGGTGAACGATGCAGGTCCATTGGGCCACTTGTTATGTTTTTGTCAATGGAGATGTTAATCACCTGAGTCAATACATGTAACTAGGTGGTTGCTAAGGAAATATGAAAACACAGAACCAAACATGAGATAAATGCTGATATGCTTTACTGCATACCACAGACTTTCCATACATATTATATGCAAATAAATCTTTGTTATTTCAGTAACATGTTTATTGTAAAAGATGAAAATGACAGCAAAATCCAAAACTATGATATTTTCGTATGTCTTTTGCACATTTCCTGTTACTTTGTCCATATATGTATCAAAAGGATACATATTTGGTACTGAAGCACAAGAAGTGTTGAAATCTGTCCTAACCCTAGAATCAGGTGATTAGTTACCAGTACAGTGACATTGTAAGGCTTTACACAGCAGACAAACAACATCATACAGTAATCAATTGCAAGTGAGGCTGCGTCACACAGGTGTGAGAGAGAATCCAGTTCATGGCATTAGGGAGATTGAAAAAAACGTTCTCTTTTAAAATTGTTCTCTTTTAATCAGACACACTGTGGGAGTTACCTTCTACAGAAATGTAAGTTTATCATATGTCACAAATTATGGTGTTATGATTTATTGTAATTTGTGTTTCTGTTTAAACATTGTTAAAAAATTACCTTTACAGAACAATTCTAAGTTCAATATATTTTCTAAGGATTTTAAAATTGTTTAACTACAGGAGTCAAGTCCTCGCGGATCAGGATCTATAGTGCCCAATATGTCTTCTTCAGACTTACAGAAGATGTCATCGCAAAAAGGACACAGGACACCGAGTCCACTTCGTAAGAACAAGCTATCTGATCTCAGCAAATCTTCTGTGCCATGTTCAAGTGACCCTAACTTACATCAGAATCAGACAACTCAAAAACCAAACGGAAGTCCAAGGCTTGGTTTCCGACCTAGAAGCATGACATTCAGTTTTACTAACCGTTATCGGTCAAAGCGTCGTCGTATGTCGCTGGGTATGCGTTCCACGGACAATAAAATGACTCCAATTACTGACTCCTCCCAACTTACATTCCTGGACTTTGTAGACTTGTTTAAGTCCTTTAGTCTGCGATGTAGGCGAGACCTGAAGGACCTGTATGAACAATTGGCGCTGACGATGAAACCAACGCCGGGAAAAGACATTCCAACAGCTCTCAGGACACATTGTAATTCAGCCAGTACGGACACATGTAAGTGTTACTAGTTTTGTTTTGTATTATCATTTCTGGTTATTTTAGCTTCGTATAGACATTGAGTTCATAATTTTGTCGAATGTTGTGAAATATATTTATAATGCCTCCTTAATGTATGGTCAAAGTTGCTGTTACTGCATGAAGATATACAGTTTTGGATGAAAGTTTATTCAGTATACACATAATACCACAAACTTATTTCTGTTTCACATTTGTGGATCCAAATTTCAGGGTGTTGTTTAATTCCTATAGATTGTCATGCAGCTCTCTACTGGCTTAATTTGGCTTACCTAGGCTGAAATACATATTGAGCTTGATAACTTACAAAATTATTCCATGGTGCAGCATCCACTTTTTCTTTTAAAATATATCTTTAAAAATAATTAAATATCCAAATAATTTTGACTATGGTATGAATGATCTCTGAGCCAATCTTTTATATAGTTCAAGATTACCAGGGAAGCAATTCATTTATAAAAGAGGAGATGGAATTATCTAGAAAACCAAAGTCTTGTTTTGCACCTCTTTTGCCTCAGTGCAACAATGCTGCTATAACATAATTTTAGCAGGAATGTTTGTTTAATCCTAACCTTTGGTGGGTTTGACCAGTATGGTTACAGACAGATTCAGGCCAGCTTGAACAATGTGTTAAACATTTCAGGCATAATAACCAGGAACAACGCCTTAGATCTGACAAAGGATAGTCAACAGCGACGGAAGATCTGTGACGCCATTGCTGTTGCAAGTATTGTGGCAAATTGTGCCGGAGTAGACACGTCACAGAACAGATGTATCGGTTTGAAGGAGTTCCGAGAATTCCTTGGTGATCACCAGGAGGAATACCTGGATGACGAGGAAATCATTGATCTCATACAGGTATTGATTGATTAATCAATTTATGTAAGCCTTTTGTAATAATCATGGGAGACAACTCTGACAGATTAAGTCAATTATAACTTGCAATATTGTTTGAATCATTGTTTTGTTATTTTTCCAGCGCCATGAACCAGATAGATTTCTACGAGAAACATGTTGTCTGTCTTTCGAAGGATTTGCTCGATACCTGATGGATAAGGACAACTACGCTTACCTACACGAAAAAACCAAGCACAATGATGAGGTAGAGCTTTATCATGTACAATGTTTATCTATCGGGGATTCATCATTTATGATTGTGATGTCTGTGAAACAAACCCATATACATTTGAAAAGTGGCCCAGTTTTCCCTGATTTGTCAAGATAAACCATTTGCTTCTTTTTTAAGAATTGTTTTGATATTATTTCTTTTAATTTTTATTATTATATTTGAGTTAGATCAGACAATTTTTTAAATAATTCTTCAATTTTTTTATTATCAATTATGACCCATGGTCTTTTCCCCCAATGACCCGAATCATTAATCTATATATTGTATACAGTGCTGAAATTTTCTCTACTGCCAATTATAGCCATTTTCCATTATTTTTTTGTACCTTATTTAAATACCCTGATAAACACCACCAGTCCTCCAATAAGTATTTGCCCTTCCCTTCTTACTTATATGAAAATAATGTTGAACCTCCCATGTCCATCCCAACTACAAATGTACAGAACCAGCTATAATGTCAGGAATGGGTTTTAATTGTTTTCCAGTTGCAGTGTTGTGGATCTTAATTGTAAAAAATAAACTGTAATAAATAACTGAATTAACTTCTATAGAACTAAAGGATTATTAATTTTCTTAATATAATCAAAAAAATGAAAAAATAAATCCCCATTACTGCATTTGACTTGTGTATCTGTTGTACAGGATATGGATCACCCTCTGTCCCATTACTATATAGCATCCTCCCACAACACTTACCTCACAGGCCACCAGCTGACAGGGGAGTCCTCAGTCGGTCTCTACAGCCAGGTATTTATACCTCAATATCTCATTACTATATAGCATCCTCCCACAACACTTACCCCACAGGCCACCAGCTGACAGGGGAGTCCTCAGTCGGCCTCTACAGCCAGGGATGTATACCTCAATATCTCATCACTATATATATATAGTGTCCTCCCACAACTCTTACCTCACAGGCCACCAGCTGACAGGGGGGTCCTCAGTCGATCTCTACAGCCAGGTATGTATACCTCAATATCTCATCACTATATATAGTGTCCTCCCACAACACTTACCTCACAGGCCATCAGCTGACAGGGGAGTCTTCAGTCGACCTCTACAGCCAGGTATGTATACCTCAATATCTCATCACTATATATATATAGTGTCCTCCCACAACTCTTACCTCACAGGCCACCAGCTGACAGGGGAGTCCTCAGTCGACAGTTGACAGTCACAATAAAGGTGTGAATGTTATTTTATTATCAAATGAATTGAAACCGAATGAAAATAGAAAGACATTGTGTTGTTTGAGAGTTTTGTTTTGCTTTGAACAACATCATTGTTATGCATTATATACTATCAGTTAAGTACTGTTTGTAAAAACAAAGTAAAACAAAAGTATGATTCGCAAATATAACATCTTTCCAAAAACCTGTATAAGGTTGTTTACTAGTGTTTATTATACAGTATTGTTTACACATATTGTTTGTTGTTAATAAATGTGTGGGGCCACTGTGGCCAAGTGGTTAAAGCATCTGATATTCTGCTACCAGTAGCCTTCCACCACTGGGTCGGAGGGTCGAGGCCTACGTGGGGCAGTCGCCAGGTACTGCCTGCATTTTGGTGGTTTTTCTCCGGGAACTCTGTCTTTCCTCCAACACCAAATATATTACCATAGCTGTTAATAGGACGTAAAACACAAACAAATCAAATTATACATTTGTTGTTTTGTTTCCAGGTGTTGTTGATGGGCTGTCGTTGTGTCGAGTTAGACTGTTGGGACGGAGACGATGGTATGCCAATCATATACCATGGCCACACCCTCACTACCAAAATACCTTTTAAGGTGAGGATTGCCCAACTTTTAACAGGCACTGTCTACTAATTAGTAAATTGTCGGTTAAGACATACATATAGTAGATATTATGATCAACACTAATTAACAATATGGCAGCCAAACATAATGTTTTCGGTTATTTGAATAACTTGGTTAAATTACGGCGTAACATTTTCTTGCAAACTGGCAAAGCAGTAAGTGGATCGTAGTGTAATTATTTGTGTTTATGTGGCACATTTGGTCCCATGGTTTTTATGTCTATAGTGAAACCTGTGTTTATCAACACCTAACATTTATCAAGACATCCTGTGATTATCCAACTTGATTTTACGGCATAAAAATCATGTAGTCTCTGCCTTTAATAAAAAAAAAAATAAGACAGTCATATCTAATATGAATGATTGAGTCCCCTTTTGATGATGGTAAAGTCTGTTTTCACTCCAAAATGATTTCAAGGAAGCTGTTGCGATAATTAAAAACAAATTTATTTCAACCATGATTGTCTTTACATGCTGTTAATTATAATCTTTATAATCCTAACCGTATTGATTAAGATGCTAGTTTTGGTGATGTTGATTCAAATAGATATGCTCATTGTAATCCTGATTTGCTGACAGGCGGTGGTGGAGGCCATCAACAAGAGTGCCTTTGTGATGTCCCCCTACCCAGTGATCATGTCCATAGAAAACCATTGTTCCATCATTCAGCAGCAGAAGATGGCTCTGATTTTCCAGGTGAGACCTCGATAAACTAAATTGTGTAAGGGTATATTATTGCATTCTACCAGGTAAAACCTTGTTACTTTACCTATGTAATTGACAGTGGTCAGCTTTACAGTCTAGAAAATAGACATTCATGTTTCATAACCACATAACATTCATTTGTAAAATAAATTATTAAAAAAATGTTGATTGTTTTGGTTTGAAAGGAAATAAACAAAAACTACGATTCCAGTATATTTTTGCAATTTTGAGGATGTGCTTTATTTTTTTTTATTTAAGAGTTGTACCTGATCAAAAATTGTATGCATAAAAAGTAAACAATGCTTAAGATTATTCAGAGTCTTTGTCTTATTTCTAACAGAGTGTGTTTGGAGAAAAGCTTGTCACAACATTTTTGTTTGAGTCTGACTTTTGTGAAGATCCTCAGCTACCATCACCATGCCAGCTCAAATTCAAAATTCTCGTAAAGTACAAGAAGATCCGTTACCAAGAAAGCTACACTCTTAGAAAGGTATCATTTGAATTTATATATAATACATTTACAAAACAAAATTCGTGTATCGCAACAAATCTGTTTCATTCCTTCATTTTCAGTTATTCAAACAAATATTGTTTTGCCCTCATTAGCAATCATGAATTGCTAGTTAGAGTGGTTACCATGGAAATGATTTTAATTATGTTGTCACTGGTTGTCATGTCAACAGGTACCCTCCTGTCCCAGAACGAACAGTATGGTATCAACAGAGAGCACGTCCATTTCCATCAATGACTTTGATGATGATGACGACGATGATGAAGATGAGGATGAGATAGGTGATGGTAAGTGATTAAAGATGAAAAACTTGACTCTTGATTTATCAGTCAATATATAAAGTGCTTCATAATTTTGCCATGACAGTTTCAGATATGGGACATCAATAAAGAAAGGTATTTTCTATCTGTATTTTTGTTCCTGGAACAAACCTATTGAAGTAGGTTTTACAGTGACACAGGCCCATTGTTTAGGTATACATGTTTGTGTTGGGAAATGTAAAAGTGCTACAACATCCAAATTAGTAAACAATTATTGTTGAATGAACATCTTACTGACACATAAAAATGTTTGAATTTTCATTTGTTAACATTGATAAATCATGCATCTATAGTTATGTCTCCTTGTCATAATTTATATTCCTGAAATGGACAACTAATCGAAAAATTACAATTGCTGTTTTACAGTGAAGGAGTTAAGGACATCTGTCGATAGCCAAGACAGTCAGACAGGAGAGCAGGACGACAAGGGGCGTAACTCTGGTTCTTCACGAGCAAGAACAGATTCCTTCCTGGACTACCAGTCAAGGTAGACCAATTCTCTGATAATGACAAAAAAAGTATGCCCATCCATTGCCAAATATCTTTATTCCAGTGTTATTCCTTTAAAAACTATATTGTACTGTCCCCATGTCTGCATGGTCAAGAAAAGGCATTGTTTGTTGACCACCCTCTGCCACTGTGGACAGGACTATCATTGTGTCACCTGCGAAGCATGTATAGGGATTGATCTTGTGTCAGCATGAACAACCACAAAGATGGTTTCCATGCCATAAGTTTGGTAATCTTGGATTTTGTGAAAAGTCACATTGTTTCTAAGTGATAACTCTTGAAGGAAAATTGTGACTTTCATGATACTTTGATCTACACAAGCCAATAATATTAATTTATTGGTTCAAGTTGGTTTTCAAGCAAATCTGAAAATCAACATATGGCCAATAGCTGAAGCAGGCAATACACCCACTTCTGTGGAATTCTTGGTTTACCTAAGAGCTATATACACTGATCTTGAGATAAGTGCATGACCTGTGACATTTTACAAAACTTTTTTGCAGTTCAAGGTTTTGATTTGAATAGCAGTCAGCAATGTAATATCATCAATATCTTGACCTTCAACATTCAAGATATCGCAAACTTTTGTCTGAGCAGGTTTGAGCTAAAGCAGGTTTTATTTTGTAAGTTATTATTAGCTTGACAACAAAAACATTAACAATCCTCAATTTTATTTAGACAATTAACATTTAGGGGGCATTGATTTAAGTTCAGCTTGTTGTAATAATTATTTTCAATATGGTAATCTTGACATTAGTCAAAAGTACATTAACTTGTATAAACTAATACCAAAGAAATAAAAATACAGTTTTGGACAATCTTTTCTGTTAGACCATCTTCTGGATCATTTGGGGAGAAGTCACGTCCAAAAAGTCATCCTGACCTTGACTGGCAATTTGAGGATGATATCCAAGAAATGAAGACGCCCCCAAAAACCAAACAGAAGAAGGCGAGCCAGATTGCCAAAGAGTTATCTGATCTTGTTATATATCTCCAAGCCATCAAATTCAGGGGTATGTACATGTAATTCTGCTCTTGTTATAAATTTTCTACAAGTACAATGATCACCTGAAGCTATAAGGTATTGAGCGAATTTGATCGTTAACCCTTTCACCACTGTAGACCATAATGGACTCATCCAGATCAATGTGTGGTAGAGTCTACTAAAGTTACCTAGGGGTGATAGGATTAAAGGATCAAACGTAACGAGGAAGGCTGTCATTGTATTGAATACACTTCCAAAGAAATATTTTTCACCTTTTTGATATTTTCCGAGGTCATTCTGGTGAAATAAATAAAGAGGGATATAACTCATCACTGATTCAGCTTAGGTTGCACACCTGGGTAATTCTGTAATGTTTGTTTAAAGGGTAGACTTTATGATGATTCCTGATTTCCATGGATTGGCACATTATTCTTGTGTTTTCTTTTGAAGGTTTAACTGTCAGTCCAAACACCTCTATGAGGAGGAAACCAGCTGGAAAGAAAGTCCTTTTAGGGAGTAATCCAGGAACACCACCTCTCACTTCAGGTAGAGAATTTTGAGAAATTATCATCAAATAATCAATATACAAAAGAAGAAAATTATTAACAAAAATATCCAGAAAACTCTCACAAGTGAAAAGGAATAATCCTCTCAGATAAGTTTAAGTCTGAGATTTCTGTTTATTTATTATACCTATATATATTTTTGTCAAATATTAATAAAACGAAAGTTCAACCCATTATGAAGGAACATTAATCTAACAGTAATAATATTCTTCTTAAGTAGCACATGTGTCAAGTTGTGTGTTTATTTTCCAGATAAAACCGATATGAACATGTTTTCCGGTTATTCCCGTCAGCGTCGTCCTGATAGCACCCCTCCATGTTATCTGGTGTCCTCCTTAAACGAGAGCAAGGCTAAACAACACTGTCGACGCAACCCCATCGGGGTCATCAAATATCCTTTCTTTGAAAACACTTGTTATGATGTATGAAACCTATTATGCTACCCAGCTGTAGAATATGTGTAGAAATTATCTTCATATTTTACAGAAAAATCAATCAATCTAAAATTTCCATGCAAAATTTCGAATTTTTCACAATAATTTTTTATTATCACTGCATTACCAGTAGCAAGTTGAATCCGTTAGAATGGAATGTCAGTATGAGAATACATGAAGTTTACATTAAGTATCTTCGGTAAGGTTTTACTGAATACGGTTGCTTTTCTTTAACAAAAGCTACTCATACAGAAAAACAGCTGATGCGTACCTACCCTGCTGGGATGAGGATTGATTCGTCCAATTTCAATCCTGTCATCTTCTGGGCCTTCGGAATACAGATGGTTGCCCTTAACTATCAGACAGAGGGTAGGTACTTCCACATACATATGTAGTCATCAAATTATTTGAATAGTTTTATTTCATGAATCACTAAAAAGAATATTAATACATGTATTGGTGTGGGGGTGAGGATATGGCTTGTTCTCTATCAGTCGATTTATATAAGATGTTATACAATAAAATGTTACAAGAGACCTGGAGAGGGCCTGAACTTGTCCCTAATGGGATAGCAGAGTGTTTCATATTGATATTGGGTCTAGAGTGCCCCATATAAAGAGAGTTATTTCTCTTTGTTTACTCGTTGTTAAGGGCTGATCTCATATACTCTTAACTGCAACATTTTGTATGAGTTCCTCTTGAGATGCTGCAAGTTTATATAAATATAAAATTGGTCTTCTGCCTGACTTGCTGAAAAAACGCTCTGGGGACAATTGGCAAAATATGTCCAATTGTTATTACAATTATTGGTATATGTTGAAAAGAACCTGAGAAAAAGAAGATAAAAGAAAAACATTTGTATAAGTGGGATGTTTTCATTTCTGTGGAGGACATTTTTCTAAACTCCTGAATTGCTTCTTTCTGCAAACTTATATGATGCATAACATTTAGTACTATATTGTCTATACTTTTCAGACACAGCAATGATTCTGAATACGGCCATGTTCGAGCAGAATGGACAGAGTGGCTATGTCCTGAAGCCAGCCACTATGTGGGATAAAAGTCACATGATGTACAACCATTTCAACCCATGGGACAAGACTTTTGATGGTCTCCACGCTACAGTTCTTACCATCCACGTAAGACCACTATGTATATAGGAGGATTTCAGCAAAATCTCATATATTTATCTTTACTAATAATTATCTATTATGATAATCTTTACTGTAACACACTTCATTTGGTAAGATGTAATTTTATAATGATACATATAATTATACTGTGAAGATTGATCTGCAGCTTCTATAATGCTCTTAAAAAGACATTGGCCATTTTCGTTTATCACGTACGATTCAAATAGTTGAACAGGTTGGACCAAAGTTGTTTGTTTATAAAATACTGTTAATAAGGTCTGATCTAGTAATCTGATGCTGCTTTTAGGCGAGCCTAATGACAAACCTTTGCAAGGCCTGCATAGTTATTTGCAGGTCCGTCAGGATTTATACCTGAAAATCTTACATTTAAAAACGGACGAACCGGTTGTTCCTCATAAACGAACAGGCCAAATTAGGTGATCTATGTTGCAATTACGATTACCTTTAGAAGATTATGACAGATTGACTTATAGCGTTTTCCCCCTTGGTTATATTAACAAATGCTAGTTTTAAATATATTATTCATTTAAAAAAGGTAGTCATGAATTTTCCACTTATTTTACTGATAACAATTAGATAATTTCTAAAAACAATTATGTATTATCTATTAACTCAAAATGACCAGAGATACATCACATTATGTCTCATTCTATACCTTTTAAATATGTCATCAATTAGGGAACTTCTTGGGAAGGAGACATATATGAAAATATAGCATTTAGCCTTAATGTAAGTGACATAACATACTATATTCTTCTTGTCTGCAGGTGATATCCGGCCAATATGTGAGTAACAATCACACGGCCAGTACCTACATAGAGGTGGAACTTCTCGGCATCCCTGTCGACTCTGCCAAACACAAAACAAAGGTCGTACCACGCAATGCACTCAACCCCATCTGGAACGACTACTTCACATTTCACGTAAGTACTAATTCATGGTTCTTTTTAGCATTCAAAAATAAATCTTTTAAATTACAATTTTTTATATTCTTGAAGAACAGGTAATATATAGATGATCAAAAAAGTACAGTTTATACCTGGGGTTTTTTCTTTTCTTTTCAGGATGCAATGCGTTTATGATTCATGTTTAGCATATTGTAAAATACATTGAAAATCTGGGGGAATACAAGTTGTTTTAAAATAACTAGATTGGAATTTCAAAATAGAGGCAACATAAATTAATTTTAAAAATCAAACTTACAACAATTAAAAAACTGCAAGAAGACTTTTCTGAAGTTAATTATATCTTCTTAAAAACACTTTATGCAGCCTCCTATCCTACATACACTGTACATGTATATGTAAAAGGACGCCTGTACAGGGTTAAAACATTTAGCTCCTGATAGAATTTTTTTCCAGAACTGAATAAAATACCACACCTTTAAAATACATGTTAGCAGAGAACAAAAATAAAATAAAATAAAGTCAGGATCTTCAAAGTATTTGAATGTAATGTCCCAATGCGATTTATAAATACGAAATAGAAGTATTTCTAGTTGGAGTCAATAAAATTCCAGTCAAATTTGGCAATTTTAGGACACTTTTTGACCTTCTTCTTCTATATTTTTTTTCTGTTTTTGTTGTCCAGGTGATGTTTGCAGACCTTGCCTTTTTAAGATTTGTTGTTGTGGATGCTAACACAAGCCATATGGTCTCCCAACGCATTATTCCACTCAAGTGCCTTCGTGCAGGTACTTAACGCAGTCAGAATCGGCATCACATGTGGTGCAGGAAATACTTTAAACTCTTTCAGAAAATAAGTTGTCATATTTTTTACAAGAATATATTTAGAAATTATACATATTAAATGAATATGACTGATTCCACAGAAAAGAAAAAGAAAAGGAAAAGAAAAGGGGAACATGCATGCTGGTCAACAGTGAAATTAAGTTGGTACATGTAATTGGTCAAAATTTGACTCTATATATAAGAGACATAAGTTTCTGTTTTGATTGTTATGAGATTGTTGGCTGGCAGTTGATTTGATTTCATTATGGTAGCTTTGGCATGCATTTTAATTATTATTAAAAAAAAACATGGTTACACAACTGTAATAAATAATATCTTGAATGGTTTCCTATTAAATATAATACCATCTCTGCGATATAGATATGCCCAAAACGTTTTGAAAGAACCATGAATTCCGAGAGAAATGTCTTGGTCTAAGTTTAGCAATCTTCTATTCATATTATTTTGAGCCTAATGTAAGTCCACATATAAACAACTTATTATCATCTATAACTGGTTTGTTCTCCCTTACATCTATGGAGCTACTTTTCCTGGCAAAAATGTATACACTAATAACTCGGAACAGATACGAATTACTTATCTAAGGCATTGTTAGTGCATTGCCTTTACAAATCATGTGTTTTCTAAGAAAAACACCATTGATTGATCATAGAAAGATATGCTATTAAAAATGGATTTTGTCATTGTGTCAATAAGGTTAAATGGTAATAAAACTTGATTTTTGATCAAGTACAAGTGTGGTAATTGTGAAATCTTTGTATTAAGGATACCGCCATGTTCGTCTGCGGAGTCCAACCAATCAGCCATTAGAGCTAGCCACAGTGTTTATAAACTCTAAACACGAGGAAGAGTCACTCTTAACCTGCTCTACCCATGATATCAACGGCTGTCACGACAGTGCCTCGGCCAAACGTCGCCTTGTGTTCGCCAAAAACAAGGACATAAATGACAAGGATGCGAAAGAAGTAAGTTGTATAAAGAACTGCAGAAATACAATGTAAATTAAAATGTTATGATTTTTGTTTATATTGGATTCAAAATATGCCAGCATATGTCTTAAATGGTCTCTGTAATTATAATTGTGGGACCCAAGGAACTTAATCATAGCCTTTGGCTTCGCTAATATACATTAGGGAGGAGGGGGTGTAATGAAATGTCAGGCTACCAAGTCATCTGTCTGAGGATATTGTTATATTTGAATAAAAGGATATGACAAGTTACAAAATGTGATTAGTGATTTTTAAGACATTTTATACCAAAATAACTGCCATGGTAATTTTTAACAATGATCTGTTAACACACTCAAGTTTACCTTACGTATCTTCTGATTTGAGAGTTTATGATTTGTATATATATGTTCTGACTTGAGAGTTTATGATTTGTATATATGTTCTGATTTCAGCTGAGTCCCACAGGAGCAAGAGTGAAGCGGCGAATGTTCTTCATCAGTGTATTTGGAGTCAACGCTCCTGACAAATATGTCATACTTAAGGTCACTCAGGACACAACAGTCTATGATACGATAGCTCAGGTAGGGGAGACAACTTGGTCTTAAACATACAGTTAACAATTAGACCTCTTAAATGAAAAAATAGTAGTTAGAAATCGCCGATCATTAAAGCTAAATTACAACTTATGGACTTGAATACTGAAGTAAAAATTCTTAAGATCTATCATGAATATGATTGAAAATGTACACGTTTGGGATCTTTTGTCTTACAGGCACTGATGAAGGCTGGCCGTGCAGAGGAGAAGGTAACAGACTATGTTCTGGTGGAAGAGGTACAGAGTGGCTGGGAACGCTCCATGTCACAGAGGATACTGGACATGATGGAGAAAGTCCTCATAGCCCAGAACCAATGGAAGGGCGCCGGCAAATTCCTGCTCCGTAAGCTCAGTGATGACCCAAGCAGTCGTGCATGGATGACTACCATGTTATCTATAGAACACAGAGTATGTGTCTTACTGCAAATATGTATTGTTTTCAATTCTCTTTTGGTTGTCAACTACTTTAAGCTCATCTTGCTGCAAAACACTTGTCATCTGTCAATCTTAACTGGTATCACACTTATTTTTTAGACTGATCTTTATGAACCAACAGACAAACAGAATTATAAATTTTAATTTGGCCTGAAGTAAATGACATGAAGAGCAATCAAAATTTTGTTTCTGATATCTGGCATACTGAAGTACTCTTACAAGCAAGAAAACTGTTTAAATTCTTATTTATGCTACGTTTGTGACCAGATGTGTTCTACAGGCCCAATATGCCTCTTGTCTATTTACATTGATTGGTTGTTGAGATATTATCCATCATTCATGAAGTTTAACTGATTTACTGCATGACAAAACAATTAATGAAATGTCGATGTTGGTCATTTGCAGCGAAAGGTTGAGGAGTCTGCAGACACTGCGGACTGGGACAGTGTTGAACAGGTGTTCCTTGTGTGTGTTTACAATGTGGCACCAGACCAGCCCTATACCATCTTCAAAGCTCCCACTTCAAGCTCCGCCCAGGACATCGTCACACAGGTGATTTTATACAAGTAATAATCCAGTCACCTTCGTTATCAGCAAAAAGCTGGACTATGAGGTGGCTTAACTCATTCACCTCTGAATGAAGACACATTTGAACTCTTCCAAATCTCAGACTGGAATAGTTCATTATGAAATTTCGGGGGTGAATGAGCTAATTACAATATCAAAAATTGATTAATATGAAAAAAGGCCAAAATGCATGCAGACATCATAACTTTGTACATCCTCATGGACTACACAGAATAAAACTGGTGAAAATCAGTGATGCTAAATCAGTCCAGACACAGTGTTTTAACACACTCTTTTGATCTTGATGGAATTAAGTGTCATTTTTTTGGGAAATGAGCATCCTGATTTGTCAACTCTGATATATTTAAACAACAAAATATTTCATTTCATGTATTCCTGAATTTTCTACCTTGATCACAATATATGCTGAATTGTCTCCCCTGACAAATCTTGCATTGTATCCACCAATACTAGGCCATGATGAAGGCACATCGAACTGACACCGACAATCTGCGTAAACTGCTTCTGGTTGAGGAACTGGAGATGACTGGTACTGAGTCACTCGGGGTCCACACACGGCGCCACAGTGGGGAACATTTGGAGCGCCGAATTCTCGCCCCAGATGAAAATGTTTATCATGCCCAATCAGAATGGATCACTAATGGAAAATTTGTAATCATGGACCAGGCAGAATATGAATCCAGTGAAAATCAGGTACAAATTTCATTCTGTAAATTTGTTTTCATTTTTTGAAAAAGTTAAAGATTACAATTGTTTTATTATTTTTAAAAAACAATAATGTAAACAATCTGAAAAAATTACACAACAAAAAGCTACGGAAGCGGAACGGTGCGTTTGTTTGGAGACACGTCATAATTAATGCTATTTTTAGAAACACCCAGCCCTTTTACAAAATTAATGCGCTCCAAGTCAATATTTGATTTTAGCGGTGGACACATGATGCACTTCTAGCCAATCGCTTGTCAGGAATAATATGAAAAAATAATAATAGTTAATAATTAAGCATATTTTATGTTGCTTTTATCAACCCAATTAAGCAATTTTTACTTTTTAAGCATATTTTCCTAGATAAGGACTTCTTCCCTTCCTTAAACTAGAACAATGAATGAGCACTCAAAGTTTTTGATAAAAAAAATACAACTTGGTTAAATGGTTAACAAAATATATGTACAAATGTTTAAAATTTTGTACCCGAAAAAATATGAAAATATGTGATAAAAATCTTTTTAACATCAAAACTACATTTTAATAAATTCTTTTTATAGGTAAACCCCAATTCATACAGAGGTTACACAAACTGTTAATGTTTTGTTCATTTTTTTTAAATTTCAAGCAATCTGACTGCAAAATTGGAATTCAAAAAAATGAAACATTTTTAAAAATAGTTAACTTCTTTAACCTGCAGGATAAGAAGAAAGGCAAGTCAGCAAAACTCAAGTCAGAAAAAGGAAATATCTCTAAACAGAAGAGTACAAAACGTCTGTCGAAGTCATCTTCTGTTCCACCAGAGAAGGACCTCTTCTGTTCTGCCACTTCAGGTACAAACTATAAGCTAATTACTACTTTATATATAGGGAGTACAGTTGTCTGCCTTAGCCTCACATGTAATTGTACAGATATTTAAACTTTGATGAGACCATCCAAAGCAGTTTACAGGATACAAGTTATAAAAACTAAAGTTAAATACATTAAAACCTTGTATGTTCAGAGAGGTTTTGACATTATAAAGGGGTTTGGCAAGAAATTGAGAAAAAGTACAAAGGAATTCTTAAGAAAAAGGGATCTTGAAATATGTTGGGGATATGTGAGGTGGAAAATCAAACAAGGGGCATTATGTTATATGATGGGTTACTGTATACCAGCTAAAGGAGGAACCCTTAAATATGCCACTTTAAAGTAAAGGAATGATCAAATTCTTCTTGTATAATGCCTTGTACTTTCAAGCTCTTTATGCTGTATTCCTTTCACTTTCAGATTTTCATGTTGTCTTCCTTGCACTTTTGGAGTTCCTCATGTTGTCTCATTCACATTTTCAGGTTCTTCCAGCGGAGGATCGTCAATCTTTCCAGACCTTAGTCAGGTTCACCTAGCTCAGCAGGCTACACCAAAAACAACATCCAAGCTCAAGAAGTTTTCAGCCAAATTCTCATCCAAATCTTCAAGATGATAACATTTTCTACAATCTGAATGTGACATAGTTCACTATAATGCCATAGTGAGGCTGAACAATGAGACGGAGGTTTAAAATTGTGTAACAGGTGTTATCAAGTCTGATTAAAGACAAGAATGTGACCTGGATACATTTTATTTAACGTGCTGGGGTCATAGCTCATTAAATGGACCCAGACCAACTTTTTAGAAAGGCTTATGTGAGAGCCTCCTAGAGATGTTGTTTCTGTATTGATTTGCTCCTCCAAAAAAATGAGTTTAAATATTACAACATGCATGAAGGTGGCACCATATTTTGTAAAAAAGAATTACATCCTTTTATCAGGATCCTTTCAAATGTTCTGAGAATCTTTTCACTAGGATTTTATCTCCTTCTACACAATGAAGAACATTAATGGACAATTCTGAAAACTCATCTGTCTTCCTAAAATTTGCTCCATTTTATAACTCTTCCTTTTGTTGTCATCTTGTGGTGTTTGGGATGAACATCATGCCATGATGGTGACTCAGTCCAAGATTTACCATTTCCATTTTAATGTTAGTTAAATGATTCATATGTATAGCCTTACGGTGAGTGATTCTGTTAGCTTGAGATATCTGCAACCAATCTTATATCAAAGTCACTCTGTTTTGTTTTTATTCTGGAAGACAGTTTTCCATGATGCTTTGGAGTTTTTGAAATTGTTCATTGCAGTTTTATTTAAAATAAAAATTCATTGTGTGAGAATGATACAATTTGGTGTATATTTTATCAAACAATTCATATTCTTGATAGAAGGCCACGATGAATGCCCGGAAAACCACACACATGGTCATCTCCTGTAACAAGACAAGTGATAGAAGCCTTGTTTTAGCCTGTAAACTGTAAGGGTATTCCTCCTCATCATTATATTATCATTGTATAGAAACAACTTCTCATTAAAGAACTAAAATGTCACACTGTTGAATTTATAACTCTATAACTTTTGTAGAAGTTCAGTATTGGACACCAGCTGTATTGAATTGACAAGAATACTGTACATATTTTAGCAGTAATCTTATTTTAGTTATGATGGCTTAAAATATTGTGCTAAATTATAACTGCACTATTTGCTGTTTCTGCGTACTATTTTCTATTGAATATATATTGTGAATGCATGAATACATCAATGTGCTGATCTGTGTTAATTTGAAAATGTTCCAAATCTGAGTGGACTAAAATAAGTACATTTACATTTTTTGTCATTTTTATTGTCTAGATTTTTAGTAGATAATTTTACGCCATCTATAATTCTTCATGCAACTACAAAATGTACCTGGAAAAATTGTAAAACAGATAACTATTCAGAATCCAATTTGTATCGACGGAATGGTTGGCAATGTGGTATACAAGGGAGATAATGCAGACTTGAACTTTGTGATGGTTTCCAGCAAAATATTTAGTAAACATTTTGATACACTGTTACATCATATTTTAGATGTCGGAGGATAGCTGTTTGTATATTATGGAACAACGCACCAGTTATAATACCTACCATACAAATGCCCCATATATAGTACCACTTAATACCATATGTGGTATCACCTATTACCAAAAAATGCAATATATGGGACCACATAAAACTATTCAGTACCATATATGATACCACACATTACCATGGAATACCATATTTGGTATTATATAATACCAAAGGCTATCGCAATGCCACTTGATACAAATGTACGAAACATGCACACTCATTTATACAGCTCAAACAAAATCACAGCATCAGATTAAAATTTAGAATAATGTATATACAAAACAAAGAATCCAATTAACGAAGAAACTAAAGCAAACTGTCTTAGACAGCTATTGAATGATGCACTAACTTTAATGTGTATACACCCTAATGATGTCATCACTTCTTGTGCATCAAATTCATCCATATTAATGACATCACCACTTTTTGGTACAAGTCCCAGGGCTTAACGCAAGACACAGCGTGCTGTGATATACATGTTTTATCCAAGAAAATAGTTTTTATTTGACTTAAGTGAAGGATTCTTAAATGTTCCTGATATCATTATTATAATTTCTAAAAATGGCAGAAAGAATGATATATTACAAAAAGTCAAAATATTCTGAACTTTTTACTCGCAGGATAGTT
Organism: Mizuhopecten yessoensis; assembly: GCF_002113885.1. NCBI lineage: Eukaryota > Metazoa > Mollusca > Bivalvia > Pectinida > Pectinidae > Mizuhopecten > Mizuhopecten yessoensis. The sequence goes on from NW_018405595.1 coordinate 1,618,901, forward strand.
CAGTGTTAACATTAATGTTATTAAATGTACCAAGTATATTGAACAAAAGTCTTGCTTTAAACAATTAAGTCAGTAATAGAATGTTTTAATATATAAATTAACACTACATTTTATTTGATTCTATGTTTGTCATAAGATTAAAGTAAGCAATACGTTCTTGAAATATTAATATTTGTTTTGTTCTTTGAAAGTGAATTTAATTGCTCTGTTTCATGCTAAAGATATATGGAATATTGGTATAGGACTATAGCTAGTCTCAAATTTAAATCCTAATTATAGTGCTTTCAGAATTGAGGCCTGATGAATTTTATATTTTGTCTAAATGTGTGTCCCTCTACCCCTTCTCATCTTGCTAGAGTTGTTTGTGTATCCCTCTACCCCTTCTCATCTTACTAGAGTTGTGTGTGTGTCCCTCTACCCCTTCTCATCTTACTAGAGTTGTTTGTGTGTCCCTCTACCCCTTCTCATCTTACTAGAGTTGTGTGTGTGTCCCTCTACCCCTTCTCATCTTACTAGATTTGTTTGTGTGTCCCTCTACCCCTTCTCATCTTACTAGAGTTGTCTGTGTGTCCCTCTACCCCTTCTCATCTTGCTAGAGGTGTTTGTGTGTCCCTCTACCTCTTCTCATCTTACTAGAGTTGTTTGTGTGTCCCTCTCCCCCTTCTCATCTTGCTAGAGTTGTTTGTGTGTCCCTCTACCCCTTCTCACCTTACTAGAGTTGTTTGTGTGTCCCTCTACCCCTTTTCATCTTACTAGAGTTGTTTGTGTGTCCCTCTACCCATTCTCATCTTGCTAGAGTTGTTTGTGTGTCCCTCTTCCCCTTCTCATCTTGCTAGAGTTGTTTGTGTGTCACTCTACCCCTTCTCATCTTGCTAGAGTTGTTTGTGTGTCCCTCTACCTCTTCTCATCTTACTAGAGTTGTTTGTGTGTCCCTCTACCCCTTTTCATCTTACTAGAGTTGTTTGTGTGTCCCTCTACCCCTTCTCATCTTACTAGAGTTGTTTGTGTGTCCCTCTACCCCTTTTCATCTTACTAGAGTTGTTTGTGTGTCCCTCTACCCCTTCTCACCTTGCTAGAGTTGTTTGTGTGTCCCTCTACCCCTTCTCACCTTGCTAGAGTTGTTTGTGTGTCCCTCTACCCCTTCTCACCTTACTAGAGTTGTTTGAGTGTCCCTCTACCCCTTCTCATCTTGCTAGAGTTGTTTGTGTGTCCCTCTATCACTTCTCAAGAGAAAAAATATATATTCCATTTTTCATTCTGAATTTCTTTAACCAAATGATCTGCATTACTGCATACTTATGAGAAATTTATGTTTGAAAATACATGTTGTTAAATAAATACATGTATTTGACTAGTTATCGGTTCAGCTGTGGAAATTGTTGTTCAGGATTAATTCCTTAATGATATACTTTTCTAGATATATGTTAAATAAATTTTATGATGTGATGAACAGATTTTTTACACCATAATATAATTTGTTTTTCATACATACAATGTACAATATATATATATAGATCCATATTTTTTGTTATAACCCCAAGTATATTTAATGAACCAATAATGATGGTGTGTTGATTTATTTGTTGTTTTTGTTAATAAAAATATCCCGGTCTACCTAGAAATCCCAATTAATTGTATTTTCTTACAGACGAAAATCATTGTTGACCTGATATATATACATGTACAATATGTAAGTCCTGTGATTTGAAAATTATATATGATAGTATAATTTTACCTTTTATTTATTTATTTACATTCAATAATATATTTACAGATAATTTTTATTTATATTGTCACAAATGAGTGAGAGAGTGAACGCCTGTTTTATAATTAATACAGTGTTAATAAAACCTTATTAAATACATATTAACGGGGTACTCATTTACTTTAGTGTTTTCTTTTTAATGAATGAGAATTCTTTTAAAAAACTAACTAATCATAGTAGGAACTGATATATATTTAGTTTCAGATGATTTTGAAATCATGAAATAATCAGTTTATTGAAATTTTGGTTTTTGTTAAAATATTTTATACAAAATTGAGAGTGAATCTGTATGACATTCCTGATTTAACAAGTCATTGGTATTTCACCAAAATTAACTTTTCAATAAACACAACATTTTATCAATAATGATGTTACAATAAGGCCAACCTGGAAATCTTATTCATTAAAGTCATTGAATTGTCTATAAACAAGTAGACCATGGTCAGTTCTGATTGCCCATTGTATTTTCATATTAACTCATTTACCCCTGAAGACACATTTGAACTCTTCCAATTCCAAGATTGGAATAGTTCATTATAAAATTGCAGGGTTGACCAAATTAAGATATTTTCCCAGGTCAAAAAATGAATTCTGTGCTCACATTTATTCACTTCATAAAGCTTTTTCTAAAAGTAGGTATGATTTCATGCAGGTGGAGCTTTGAAATTTAATACTGTTGTACTAAATTAACAATTTTGTGTCTGTCAGCTTACAAAATTTCAATTATATTCAAAGATAAGTATTTCATTTATTTTTTATTCCAAGGTAGGAGTTTCAGAGAATAAGGGAAAATGCTGGTCTATAGTAAACTCTCTTGAATGAATGATTTTGAGTACATTTATTTTTTCCGTTTTTTTATAAAACTATGCTCCGTTGACATAAAATTGATCAGATGATGCAAGAAATAAGGATTATGAAAATAAATCTTATATTAAACAAAATTTGAAAACTTTAGTGAGCATCTTTTGATATCAATTACTGTTGTATTAGTAAATATTAACTGAACATAGCCTAATAATGGTACTTTTTATAATTATGAATTCGCAGATATAACATACACTTTAAATGTCCGGCCATTAATGACTTGCCAGCATCTTCCTCCGAAGAAATTATTCAGAAAAGTAATAAATGCAGACCGTTGAAAAAAGAAATGTATTTGAAATTTTTGATAAGGTCATAGTTTGATGCTTGAAACCATTTTTAAGGTTGTTGAGTTGTTTTTGATTCTGGAACATAATGACTTTGGACTTTGTTTAAGTGACTGAAAAGGTGTTTTTTTAGCATGTGAAGAAAATGTTGTGATTTAAAACAGCACCACGGACTCAAACAATTGTCCTATTTGTTCAGAAAAAAGTACTTATTTAAATAATTAATTTGATCCCCTTGAAAGACTTTTTCTGTTCTTAACTATTTTTTTTTTTTATATATCTGACAGTTCTTGGTAATGATTAGTCATTTCTTGTAGAAATATTACATGTTGTGAGAGAGCCCTTTTTGGCAGCCAACCAAATTTTGTATATTGTCACAAAGGTACTTGAAGTCTATTGCTATTGTCATAAAGAATGACAAATTAGAAAAGTTGTATAGTATGTTGACAGATGTGTAGTGAACCTATAGTATGTTGAAACTGACTTATTTAATATGCAGTGTATTGATAATTGTTTTGAATATGTATCCAGTCATTTTTGTGAAAGATTTTGTGATAATAATCTTCAAAATGAGATGTTTTTCTTCAAATTTGATCTGATTTAAAATTTGAAAGGAGAACGTTGTTAAAATGTGTTTCTTTCTTTGACCTGTTGTATTATATGAGCATTTATTTTTCGTAAAATATGTTTAGGGACAGATTTGTCGTGATGGAATTTTCAAATTTTGAATAACAATTGACAGTCACTTTCTGGGGGTTTTCTTCAGAAGTATAAGGTTAAGATCCCAAATTGTTACTGAGCAGATTTTAAATTTAAAAAAAAAACAACATGCAAGCATGAAACCATATTAAAAGTACTTGAATTAAAAGAAATATGAACATTAGAATTCTATGATTAATTGGGGGAAATGATTAACAAAATTAGCAGCTTGGTCTGTTTTTGAATCTCTGTTTTCTGTAAGAGTTATTTCCCCTTACACAATTTTAAGATGTTACAATAGCTCTATTCTTGGATATCGATTTAAAAATGTCATTTAAAAAAAGTCCAAATTATAAGCCATAATTTGTTTTAATATGTTTCTTTTAGTTAAGAAATCTTTTAAAAATAAGTTTGGAATACTTTTTTTAAAGGCAACCGCAACATTCATTCTAAGAAATACATTTTTTATGAATAAAATGTATACATGCAGATATACATGTAATTCATATGTTTTCATCTGAGAAGGGGTAACCATCTAAGAACAGTTAAAATGCAGTGCAATATATGACCCAAGAATCAGACAATATCTTGTTCTCACATGAAGATTTGTTTGAGGATATTCATCTGTTTGCTAATTGAACTGGCTATAATATTAATTTCCATGTCGATAGATAGAAGATAATGTGTAATGTAAAAATATGAATATTGAATTTGCATAAGAAAATTTTCTTTTGAGGAGTGATATAAATTCCAATTACAGACGATTTATATTTATAATTTTGATAGTGGGAGTTGTCTGTCTTTGTGAAGCTTATAATGATATAGGCTTGATCTAAAGAATATGATGTCCAAACTTTTACAGTATGACATATAAGATTTACTATTGTCAGTGCATATGACATCATACATATTGTGTATAATATCACTACATTTCGTATATGACATCACTACATTTCGTGTATGACAACACTACAAATTGTGTATGACATCACTACAATATGTGTATGACATCACTACAATATGTGTATGACATCACTACATATTGTGTTATAATATCTCTATGAAATCATGCTGATTGTTTGACAAGTTGTAAACCACAATATTTAAGTGTCTGATGATATAGGTTGACCAATCAATTAAATACGACATCACAGAAAACCTATCGGTAAATTGTAGTGACATCATAGTAATTGCCTTTTGCTTTATTTGATGTGTCAATGACACCATTCCTTTTGTTCACTACTTTGTGGTGACATCATTGGTTATTGTTTGGAAGTCATAGTTGTTGTTTTTCACACCTGTTTTGTTTGAAATGACATCGTGCTCATTGTCTTTAATGTATCATTATGGTTGTATTTGATGCCATGCGGGTAAAAAAATGTGACGTCACGATTCCTAGCAAACACACACACGTAACACCTGTACACGTGTTGTTGTTGGTACATGTGCACTTGGATACAAATAGCTTGTTTGCCGTCAAATCTATTGTGAATGTACAAAGTTTATCTATCTGTGACATCAGATTTGTTGTATATGACGTCATTTGTATTGTTTATGGCATACCTGTCATTCTGAAGTGATTCTCTTCTATATATATATATACATGACGTCAGATGAAATAAAATCCATGATCTATATGTTGATTGTGTGTATGGTGATGTGTCCTGCAGGCTGTGAGAAACATATCATTGGGATTTAATAAATATATCTATTTCTAACACATCGTGTCACGTCTTATACTTGACTTGCTGCCATGGGCTGTCCTGTGTTGTTATCAGTGCTCCGCTTGAGATTTCTGCTATCAACAGAACTGTCATGGTACTGTTCATATTTAAGCATTGAACTGTGTTATGCCATTGACAGCCTATACGAATGATACAGTGCAAGTATTGGAGCTGCTGTTTCCTGGACTGAGCACAGATAAAAACAAGCTTGTAGTCTCTCATGAGTGTTTTATGTCCATACCAATGCTATAAGGTACACCGACATTTCTTGACAAACCTTGAGCACTCGCTCTTCAGTTACTATTAAGTAAAAGTACATCATTAATAATAAATTGCATGTATATTTCATTTACTGTCATGTATATGAAGCTATTATTTAGTAAAACTAATCAATACTAATTAACTTAATTGGTGCAGTGATAAGCTGCTGTTAATCAAACCCATCAGTGTAAGCTTTAGTCGGGTACACTGAACTAATATGAAGTAAAGCTACATCAGTACATACTTATTAATTCTATGCATATTACAATCACCAACAAAAACCGAATATTTAGTAAAATTGTCGGAGAAAATGTATTTTATTGTAGATTTGCAGGATCATACTGTGAGACAAAATCGTCAAGGATTTCATGTTGCTCATCAATGGTATATTTGTCTTTCCATGAAAGTAGGTCAAGGGAATTCATTTGAATTATCACAGAATTTTTTATCGAAGTATACTTCAGACCAAATACAATGACCCAACGCTTTTTGGTTATTCATAAAACCCAATCAAATGGTAACAACACGTTTGAACCTTAAGACCTTGATATACATGTAAATACATTTTTCTTCATCTGGTATCAATAAATTCGTAATTATTTCCTGATCATAAATTAATAAAGGTCATAGACACAACATTTACATCAATTATTTTCAGGGTAGTTCCATTAATCCTTTATCTATTTAATTCGATAGTAGGTCAATTAACCCGTTACTAGACGGGCGTACATTGTACATCTTTATGTAGAAGGCTAAGTTCACGTATCACGACTTCAGACCTTTATTAGAAAAACGTTTATTCAACCAAACATCGTACTAGCCAAAAACAACCCTAGCTATATATATAAAGGCTTCTTGGTTTTACAGAAGAATTTGTTTGAATATATACCACATTTGAATCATGTGACCTTGAAAATGGAACACGGTCATTCATTTAAACAAACTGATGTCCCTTCATCCATACATGCTACTGGCCAAATGTCATCTTGCTAGGCCGTGTGATTTTAAATCGTGTGCTTTTGAAAGCAGGCCATTATTTTGAGCAAACTGGGTAGCCCTTGATCCCAACATGTTCCTGACACATTATCTTTTGACGTTTTCGTCAACGGAATAAGTTGTTTAAAACTATGAACAGTCTTGTGATGTTGACCATTGGTCAAAGTCATTCCTTTCCAACATTCTTCTGACCATGTATCATGAAACAAGGCCTCAACTGTAGGCCCTTCATCCCAGCACGCTACAGGCCAAATATCATCACCTTAAGCTTATTGCTTCTTCTGGAGAAATCGTTTTAATGTTGTTGTTTTTTATACATGTGACCTTGAAAGTTCGTTAAGGTCATTAATTCGAACAAATCATCCAGGCTTGCTTCCCGCCAAAGCGCCATGATACACATATGTATAAAGTTTACAAGTTTTTACGAGTTTATTGCTTTTCCTCCGATACATTAAAATGTACAACATGAGGTATCAGAGTATAATAATACACATGTGATGACAAAATATCAGCTCACTTGCTCTCCGCGCTTATAATTCGTGCAGTATGTTACGAGCATGGCATTATGTTAAAGTCGAGAATGGTAAAAAGAAATCTAAAACAATGTAAAGACAATTTCACTCAATGTGATGATCAACAATGATAAAGCTTTATGATGATACGATGTTTTGAAATATCACAAACATGGACATAAATAAGAGTCGATATTTCCACAGCAGAGGAAAACCAAAAAAAAAAGAGGTAAGTAGTTAATTGAAAGTACGAAGTTGAGCAGTTTTAATGGGTCGACCTTTTACAAAAAATATCTTTAGAAAATAAAATCAAACAAAATGTCCTATTTCACAGCTAGCAAGATAAATAACACAGATTTTAAAATTTGTGACTCGCGCGCTTATCGATACGTATATGAAAAGTGTATTAAAATACAAATATGGAAATTAAGGAACAAGGTACAAAGTACATTATTTAATTTTACCAATTAAAAACAATGTTTATTAAACATGTATTGCATTACAGAAACACTTATAATTGTACTCTCGGGATTTATCATTTTCATGGGCCGGGGGCGAAAGCACGTTTTGTGCACACTTTAGCTTTTTGTTAAAAACAGAAAATAGTAATATAAAAAGTTATGTAAAAAGGGTATGTGCCTTTCCTAAAATGCAATTGTAATATACTGTATACTGACTGTGTTTGGAACAGTGAACAGCTATGGTGCTGTCCGTTTAGGAAAAATCACTTACATGATAGCATACATACATGTATGTACATATTGGTCCCACACTCCTCCCTATGTCACACTCTCTCTTACATCTATGTGATCTCACTCCCACTCTCCAAGTCGATTTGGTAATAACGTACTGCATGTAAGTGCATAATGTATTTGAAATATAACTACAGTATAAGATATTCTTGGACAAGGACATCATATATATATGTTCTTATATATATTTTGCAATAAATAGTTTAAATCAAAATTAAAATACCAAAAAAAAAATTTTGTGGATTTATGCATATTAATTTGCAGTCAATTAAGTTATGGTATATGCAGCAAAACCAGACAGCTATCTTGGACATGATCAATCTCTACACAGAGTTGTCCTCCCTTACACTCAATCCCAAGTGGGTGTAAGGAACATGGTACGTGTGGTACAGTAACATACATAATTTATTATATGACATGCTTCTTTTTCTTAAAAGAAAACAAAACTTGTTCTTGATCACAATGATATAAATTAGATATTCGTCCCTTACATCAGACACATTTCATATTCTTTCATGGAACAACAACTACGTCTGTTAAGACACCCTGTCTATTCCGACCAGCTAGTATAACGGTCCCGTAAGGGTTCGGTTTAGACCTTTTTTGAAGTCATTCTGCGGTGTGTCCGTCATCTTCGAATTAACCTCCACTGCGGTTTCCTGCTAAACATCGATCGTTCATCCTTTATCTTCCCAATCAATATTGCACTCTCCTGTAAGAATAATGAAATCATTATTTTTTCATTAATTCACATGTACTGATTTTTAAAAGTGAGGCAGCGAGTTGTTTCACCGTACTGTATTTACATTTTTTTTTTAATTTAGTAACTACTCTAACTGAAATTTTATCAATTTGCATGTTCACTGTCTAAATAACCTTGTTACAAAAATACAGCAATGTTATATACCCCCTCCAATGGAATCGAGTACTAACATAACACAAGTAAAATAAAAGGAATGTATTCAAGACAAACTCAATTTATTGTTAAAATAACCATTTATTTAATTGTAATTATTGTTTGTTACGTTTTAAGATTTCCCTTCATTGTAATTTAATTAACAATAACAACCCCATTCTAACCCTAAATTGTATCATTATGATCTTATTATAATTGTTTTGAAGTTTGACATCACAAAAGTTTCCCCCAGCCGTCCAGCGGTAACCCAAGGTAACATTGTTTGAACATGTCATATACAAGTCTTAATGAATTCGTCCCATCAGACATGCAGCATTTCAAAAACTTCTACATTTAGCTTTAAGTTTGACCTTTATATATGTGTGTGCCCACACGATAATCAGCTAGGTCCGTACGTCCTCTCAAACTTACATTCATGACAAAGTTTAACTCGTGAACTTGTATTATTATACCTGCGTCGATACCGAAAACAGCAGTGTTTGTGTTTAATGTACGGAATGTGAAACCCTGAAACAACGCATTTGCAACAATAGACTTTGCACGTCCAAAAAATTCCAACAAGCATCCCTGTATTGCAAAGGTAAGTAGGTGAGTTTGTTTTGTCGAGTGAGGGTACACGCAAGCATGTGAATATATAATACTGAGGACGCGTAAAAAGGGGGGTAACTCTGTAATTGTGTAGTCTTGTGCTCACAACTGGGTGGTACACAATAACACTGAGTGCGTAGGGCGTTTTGGTCAGTGTAGTGTCTCTTGGGTGGTGCATTTTGATTGAGGAATCACAAATTCTTTTTCTACCTTAACTATTCTCATTATTAAACGATGTGAAATTCCCACCGCCGTCTGCTCTTTTTCTGTAAGACAAAACATGTTACTATTTATAGCTATTAGCGATTACATTAGCTGTACACACATGTATATTGTACAAGAATATTAACATACTAGTACACACAGTAGACCTTCCTGATATTGGGCATTTTGCTTTCATAACAACTTGGATCAAGAGAACAGCGAACTACTTTGACACTCTTTCAAATTCGGAGACCATTATACAAGAGTTAAAATTAATGGGCGTGATGTACGAACCCAGGAAGCGACTAATGTGGGCCTGTTTCAGAGTCCGGTGTTTACCGCTGTCATATTACATGTACTCATCAAGTTAGGGATTTTTGAGGAGAACATAACTGAGGTGTAATGCCCAATTTCAACGTTAGGCTATCGTCATGTTTTGTGTCTCGTTAGATCTGTTGTCAGAACACAATGTAATATATATAAGTAAAGGAAATAGATTTAAGGCATCTCCAAAAGCTAAAAAGCTTACAACGATGTATTTTACAGCGAAAGATACAGCGATAGAATATGTCCAAACGAGATGATTGTTGTTGATCGTTGCCTACAGATCTACATAAGCAAAGGTTTGACTAAGCAAACACATTTGTCCGAAGTTCTCCACCCAAAACTATCTACTTCTATACGCTAGGTTGATATTCTAAGGAAAACGATAACAAGAAAGAAACATGACCCTCCACCTAAGCTTATATGACATAAATATGTACATTTTTACACCAATTCATTTACCAAGGGACATTATCTATCGTTTAAGGCAAATTCGCGGTGAGGAATTCTGGTTCTTGTGCTGAAGTCTCTATTCCGTCTGCAAAATAAAGGATGTCCTTAGTATTTTATTAAACCACGTGACACCATGTCGGGTTTAAGACATAGAACTTCTGTATTTCACTTATAATGATTTGTATCCTTTATATTTTGTAAAAAAAAATGTTTATTTATATTAAATCCCGGTAAAATAGTAACTGTTGCTCATTGGGGTCAAACGTACTCAGCAATGTCAACAGGAAGACGGGTACTGCTTGCCTATTGCCTCAGTTAATAGATAAGTAAACAATCGTAAGCTTAAATGTACTAATTGTTCAAACGTGAACCAAGCTTTAATTTTGCTTTCATAGTTATCATTTAGAACCTATTTTTGCTCGTGGTTTAACGTCCTTCAAACAGCCAAGGTCGGATGTCAACGGAGACACTACCGGAAAAAAGTAGAAAGTGAGAAATAAAATGAAATACTGTAGATCTCAAGTGTTGCAACAGGGGCAGCAGATTTTTTTCTTAAATTTCTTTGGTGTCCCCTTAGTAGAAGACACGAAAGAAAAGCCCCGATTCTGCACGTGATAGGGGGCACATAAGTCGCATTCTATGACATGCAGGGGGATAGAACAGGCCTACTCTTACAAATCTCTCCTTTATACCGTCTACTCGTCGTAACTGGAAATCATTAGATTTATCAGTACGATTGTTACCTTCCATACATCTATTTAAAGACACTCTTGCTTTAAATGTACAACCATCCCCTCCTATCTACTTCAGTTTTTAAATTATACAATTTACATACCAAACGGAGGCACATGTGTGGTCCCCTTAAATATGACCTTTACAGAGTGAATTTTGTCGCACGTCCAGTTTGCAGCTGAGGACATTATTATCATTGGTGTCATGTAATCGTAACTGTATGACCGGACAAGGCAATGGTAAGTTGTAGTAACTTATGCCTAATCCCTTGTTCAATTCAATCGGCAATTAAATACGTTTAAAGTACTTCTTTTCACGAATCGACATGGGCCAGCTTAGAATGGATGAAAATGATCATGAATAAACTACTGATGAGGCCAGTACGTTTTATATATAGTGTACTTTCAAATGAGGACTAAAAACAGAAAATATCCCAATCCTACACACATTTTACGTCACTTACCTTCGGATTAGAAAGTATGCAATACCAGCTACCAGGGCGACTCCAAACACCACGCCAAGGATAATTCCGGCTATCGCTCCCCCACTAAGTGAAGAATCCTTGTTTTGAGTCCGTTTCGCTGTTCAAGAAATACCACAGAAAATAATTAAAAACTGTACGTCATTTATTTATTTATGCATTCATTCATTTGTTTTCGTTGTTATTTCTATTCAAAATTTTCCATTCGTGTTCTTTCGTCTCTCGATAACAAGAGCGAAAAATGAAACGAAGGCAATTGTTATCCGTTTTTCGCTTAGTATTGATAGCTTACCTGCGCCCGGATGTGACATCTTTATAGACCGGAAGTGATTAAAAGAATATTGAATTTATAACAAAAATCTCACCTATATTGCACTGGTCTCCTTGCCAACCAGAAGAGCACCCGTTGCTGCACGTGCCGTTGGACCTCTTACATAGATTGTTCAGACAGTTATTCCCACACGTCTCATTACACATAATACCAAAGCTACCGGCAAGGCAGCCATCTTGACATGCACCGGAAGTGACATCACATACCGTCATATTGTTGATATCTGGTTGACAATTTAGACATTCGTCTTTGCATGTCATTCCATAATAACCTGAAGAACATCCGTTCGAACAATATCCGGTAAACTTTTCACATTCCCTGACACCGTTGGATGTGAAACAATTGCCACAATCTTCCATACAAAGTAATCCATATTTTCCATGGAAACATGATCCGTGAAATGGCGAACCTGTGTTATTTTCGTATTTATTGACACAATCTGGACATGGAATACTACAATTGGCGCCTCTGTATCCGATACCGCTGAAACCGGTGTTACACATAAGGCATGCCCCGGAATTTTGGTCGCACACATAACAATTTTCAGGGCATTTTTTATCGCAGTATCTCCCATGTTGTCCTGGCATGCATCCTTTCTCACAGCCTTTCGTCTGAGTACAAGTAACATCCAAACACCCATCACACCTGGCCACACAGTTGTTTCCATAGTAACCAAGTTTACATTCTATCGAATATAAAACAGGCAGTATTCATTATAGATAATGTGTTCTAGCTTTTGCAAAAATGAACATAAAATAAGCAAATCCAATGAATTATGTGGAACTTTGTTTTGAAAATCGTGATTAGATATTAATGTTTATAAATTCTTGAATAGGAATTTTATGTTCGAATAAGTTTTGAAAGTACATTTGAAGCTGTTTTAGACAGATTTTTGGTATACATATATTATTCGTAGAGACAGGTACATATTTGACATCTAAAGATATTTTTTTGATAATGCTGATATAGTATTTAAACATGTTGACAAGCTTTCAACGCTGGTTTGACTTTATGCAATATTTCATTTATTAGGGAAATCATAGTATTTTTTTCCCCAGAAATTTTAATGTTGAACGGTATAAGTTCCGGTGGTAGTAGCATTTACCTGAACAAGATCCCGATTCTCTGGCGCAGGAATGGTCTACACAGTGCTCAGAACAGGTGAAGAAACAGTATTGACCGTACATTCCGTCCCTGCACCCGTGACATACACCGGTACCCCGGTCACAGCCATCCTCACTACAATACGAGGAACAGTCCAGTGAACACCGTTCGGTATAATATCCTGGTACGCATCCTTTTGTGCAGTTTCCGGCTGTATTGTCACACTTCCGGTCTATACAATTTTCATTACACTTCTCATCACAATAGTGTGAGATAGAATAATGGTAACCCTCAACACAAGCCTCTAAACATTGACCTGAAGCGGTACAGTTCCGGTTCAAGCAATGGTCACATGGTACACAGCCGACATCCACGCCAGAGTGGTATCCTGCAGTACACCCGTTGCAGTACGCTATGACTTCGTGGCCTGGTGCTGTAAACCACACGCAGTTATCACAGTGTGGAAAGTTCACACTGCATTGTATGTCACAGGTTGGGCCGACCCAATCGTTCAGACAACCGTGTTCACATTCTCCACTCATGGGATCACATGAACCATTGCAGTGTGAGCTACATAGCGTATCACATGTCGGTCCATGGTAGTCGTCCAGACAACCGTTTATGCACGTGCCGTTGTTGCTATCACAACTTCCGTTACAGTGGTCACTACAAGGACAGCATCCGGCATCCTGTGTAAACCAGGAGTCGTTCTTACATTTCAAACAATTGTGTGTACCAGGGTCTCTTTTCAAGCACTCGGACCGGCGACATTTGCAAAGGGATCCATAATTGTCAGACCAGCCGATACACATTCCGATACAATTCTTTCCATCACGCGAACATTTTTCACAATCACTAGGACACCGCATTTCGCATCTGCCGCCATAATAACCATCCATACATGTGATACATGTGCTGTTATCAACGCAGAGGGAACAGTTGCCATAACATTGCATGGAGCAATCGTCTCCGTACCATCCGTTTGCGCATGTGCATGTCCCAGTGAGTTGGTCGCACGTGTCTCCCTGACAATGAGCTGGACACGACCCACTGCAATGAGTCCCTGTAGATCCTGACTTACACTCATAACAACGCTGTATTCCTTCATCATTTATGCATTTACTGCAGTTAGTGTCTTTACAGCGGTCGGTACAATTGTAGCCTGTATATCCAGGATTGCACGAAGTGCACCTGCCTGTGGGCTGAAAACAGCTCGCGCCGCCAAGGGAATCGTAACAGTTTTCAGGACATGTGTGGTTACAGCTCTCTTTTCCCCAGTAGCCGGGTTTACAGCCATATTTACATTCTCCCGTTACTGCGTCACATCCATAGTGGCAATTTTCCGGACATACTTTGCCACACTTCTCTCCAAACCAAAAGGACGAACAACTAAAACACAGTCCAGATTGTCGGCACCCCACATAACAGTTATCCGGACAACTGTCGTTGCAAAAGTTTCCGTGATAATTTTTCGCACAATAATTACAGGAACCCGTCGTCCTGTTGCAACCGTAGCGACAATTTGATGTGCAATTAAATTCGCATCCGTCACCATAAAAACCGCTTATGCACGTGCCATTGCAGATATCAGTGTTGTTAAGACAGTTCCCATGGCAATTGGAGCAATTTTCACCTACAGCACGAAATGAGGAAAGTTAAAGTGTAGTAATGGAAACATAATATAGTGTACTGATAGAAACAGAATAAAGTGTAGTGATGGAAACGGAATATAGTGTAGTGATGTAAACAGACTGTATTGTAGGGATGGAAACAGAATATAGTGTAGTGATGGAAACAGAATATAGTGTAGTGATGGAAACAGAATATAGTGTAGTGATGTAAACGGAATATAGTGTAGTAATGTAAACGGAATATAGTAAAGTAATCGAAACGGAATATAGTGTAGTGATGGAAACGGAATATAGTAAAGTAATCGAAACGTAATATAGTGTAGTGACGGAAACGGAATATAGTAAAGTAATCGAAACGTAATATAGTGTAGTGATGTAAACAGAATATAGTAAAGTAATCGAAACGGAATATAGTGAAGGGATGGAAACGGAATATAGTAAAGTAATCGAAACGTAATATAGTGTAGTTACGGAAACGGAATATAGTAAAATAATCGAAACGTAATATAGTGTAGTTACGGAAACGGAATATAGTAAAATAATCGAAACGTAATATAGTGTAGTTACGGAAACGGAATATAGTAAAATAATCGAAACGTAATATAGTGTGGTGATGTAAACAGAATATAGTAAAGGAATCGAAACGTTACATAGTGTAGTGATGTAAACAGAATATAGTAAAGTAATCGAAACGTTACATAGTGTAGTGATGTAAACAGAATATAGTAAAGTAATCGAAACGGAATATAGTGTAGTGATGGAAACGGAATATAGTAAAGTAATCGAAACGTAATATAGTGTAGTGACGGAAACGGAATATAGGAAAGTAATCGAAACGTAATATAGTGTAGTGATGGAAACGGAATATAGTGTAGTGATGGAGACGGAATATAGTAAAGTAATCGAAACGTGATATAGTGTAGTGAAGGAAACGGAATATAGTATAGTAATCCAAACAGAATGTAGTATAGTGATGGAAACGGAATATAGTGTAGTGATGGAAACGGAATATAATATAGTGATAGAAACGGAATATAGTATAGTAGTCGAAACGGAATATAGTGTAGTGATGGAAACGGAATATAGTATAGTAATCGAAACGAAATATAGTATAGTGATGGAAACGGAATATAGTGTAGTGATGGAAACAGAATAAAGTATAGTAATCGAAACGTAATATAGTGCAGTGATGGAAACGGAACAAAGTATAGTAGTCGAAACGGAATATAGTGTAGTGATGGAAACGGAATATAGTATAGTAATCGAAACGGAATATAGTGTAGTGACAAAAAAGGGAAAATAGTGTAGTGATGGAAACGGAATTTAGTATAGTGATGGAAACGGAATATAGTATAGTGATAGAAACAGAATATAGTATAGCAATCCAAACGGAATATAGTGTAGTGATGGAAACGGAATATAGTGTAGTGATGGAAACAAAATATAGTATAGTAATCCAAACAGAATGTAGTATAGTGATGGAAACGGAATATAGTATAGTGATAGAAACAGAATATATTGTAGTGATTGAAACAGAATATAGTATAGTGATGGAAACAGCATATATTGTAGTGATTGAAACAGAATATGGTGTAGCAATGGAAATAGAATATAGGGCAGTGATGGAAACAGAATATAGTGTAGTGATGTAAACAGAATATGGTGTAGTGATTGAAACAGAATATAGTATAGTGATGGAAACAGAATATAGTATAGTGATGGAAACAGAATATAGTATAGCAATCCAAATGGAATATAGTGTAGTGATGGAAACGAAATATAGTATAGTAATCGAAACGTAATATAGTGTAGTGATGGAAACGTAATATAGTGATTGAAACAGAAAAAAGTGTAGTGATAGAAACAGAATATATTGTAGTGATTGAAACAGAATATGGTGTAGCAATGGAAACAGAATATAGGGCAGTGATGGAAACAGAATATAGTGTAGTGATGTAAACAGAATATGGTGTAGTGATTGAAACAGAATATAGTATAGTGATGGAAACAGAATATATTGTAGTGATTGAAACAGAATATAGTATAGTGATAGAAACAGAATATATTGTAGTGATTGAAACAGAATATAGCATAGTGATGGAAACAGAATATAGTATAGTGATGGAAACGGAATATAGTGTAGTGATGGAAACAGAATATGGTGTAGTAATGGAAACAGAATATAGGGCAGTGATGGAAACAGAATATATTGTAGTGATGTAAACAGAATATGGTGTAGTGATTGAAACAGAATATAGTATAGTGATGGACACAGAATATAGTGTAGTGATGGAAACAGAATATAGTGCAGTAATGGAAACAGAATATAATAATAATAATAATGTTTATTTCAGGAAATAGATCATAGACATCACATGTAACATGATAGATGACATACATATTACAGTTCAACATACATATATATTACTAAAAATATTAAATAGAATATCACAGGTTTTTGGGGCAGTCCAAGGAGCAGGTGATTGGGGCATCCCCTTCCTACAAGCTCTCCGAACGCTCAAATATTAATGAACCTACATGCATTAAATTGTCGTCAGTAATAAAATATTGTAATATCTTAAAATGTTATATTATATATGAAACTAAAATTCATGACTGATTTTAAGATATGGGTAATTATATTTATACAATTAATACAACACAAGCATTGATCTATAGTCCTGAGGATAGCCCATGAAAGCTCGAAAGCTTATTTCCAATGGGGTCCATGTTATATTGATCACGGGGAAAGATTTTGGCAGGAGGGAATGAATGACAACATATTAACTTTATTGTCCGTACCTATAGTAATTCCGTAATGACTATTTAATCTAAAAAACACACACATATATATATGTTCAGGTTTAAATAGTTAGCCCAACTTAAAATATGTAACGTGACTTTCCAACTATTTATATTAAAAAAAAAAAAAACGGTAAAGATGTCGTCAGCACGGGGATTGCAGTGACACAAAGTTTGTTTTCTTAGGGTTGGGGATCCCCCTACCAGCAAAGTCTACTTGTTTTGTGCCACCGTAATCACATATAATTGTGTTATCAGCATGAATTTTGAAATTTAAAAGCAAGTTGTTTCTTCACTGCTGCCTTAAATGCATATATGGATTTTATACCCTTGATTTTGTCAGGCAGACTATTCCAGTCATGGATCCCGTTAAAATAAAAAGTACAGGTATCTTTCCCTTTACATGGTGGAACAACAAAATTAAAAAGACATGATCGTGTGTTATGCTGATGAACACCTGACACTTTTATGAAGTTTAGGTTTAAGTAGGATGGACATTTTCCATAAAAAATCTTGTGCACATGATTGAGTCTTAATTGTTTGACTCTATATTCTATATTTAACATATTGAGCTTTGACAGTTCAGTGGGAGTGATACTCGTTCTGGGTTCTAATTGGCTAATAAATCTGACAACTTTATTTTGTAAAACCTGTAATTTGTTCTTCATTTTCTTGTTCAATCCTGAGTACCACGCGGAGCATGCATAATCTAGGTGACACTGTATTAGTGCAGAACATAAACTTTGTCTGGTTTTTGTAGTTAGTCATTTACTTTGTCTGTATAAAAATTTCAGTCTAGAATTTACTTTCCTCACGATGTTTTCTACTATTTCTTCGCCAGACATACAACAACCTATATTAGCTCCAAGATATTTCACAGATTTTGTTGATTTGATGGTATGATTGTTTGCGACAATTTCAAAATGATCAATTTGATTTATTATTTGTTTGTTCCAAATAGCATGCTCTTTGTTTTACCTAAATGCAACGAAAGCTTATTATCAACTAACCACTCTGCACATGATTCAAGTACAGCACCAAGTTTCGTGGAAATTATTTCTGGGCTTTTATGTGCGAAAAGGATAACACTGTCATCGGCATATAATAGTAATTTGCATTCTCCATCAATGCTGATTGCCATATCGTTGACATAGCATAAGAATAAAAGAGGGCCTAAAATACTACGTTGTGGTATCTGGGTCCGAGTAGATATCGTTAATTTTGACTGTCTGATGTCTGTTACTCAGATATGATCTAAACCAATTTACAGATGTCACACCCATCATTTTCAACTTGCCAAACAGAATGTCATGGTCAACCGTGTCAAAAGCTTTGAGCAGGTCTAGTAGCAACATGCCAGTGTATAGACCTTTACTAGTATTACATTTAATGTGGTCTAGCAAATGTATAAGACAGGTATCAGTGGAGTATGCCTTCCTAAACCCTGATTGATATTCATAAAGCATGTTGTTGTTTTTTTTTATCAGAAATGCTTCCATCTGTGAATACACCGTTCGTTCCAATAGTTAAAAGACAATGCTCAAGATACTTACTGGTCTGTAATTACCAGTATCCAGACTACTACCTTTTTTATAAAGAGGTTTGACTCGGGCAGATTTCATATCATCTGGAACTCTCCCTTCTATAATTGACATGTTAATTAAAAACGTGATAGGAATTTTCAAGACTTCAGCGCCATCTTTCAAAAACTTGGCTGGGATTTCGTCCAGTCCTGTACTTTTACTCTGATTTAGTTTACAATGTTCCTTAAAGATATACTCCTCTGATACCTGACGGAGAACAAACTTCTTCTCTCTTGGATTTCTTAATTTGTAAAAATTCGTTAAAAGATACTAGAGCTGAACCTATGGAGTACAACTTCATAGCTGGAGGTAACTCTTGTACCAATTTGGAAGCTACATTTGTAAAATAGTTATTAAATGATCTGCTACACCTTTGTGGTCATGACAGTTTTCTCCATCTATATTCAAAACAATATTTGAATCTCCTTTTGCTTTTTTTTATTGCCCAAATCTTTCAGATGATGCCATAATTTCTTTGAATCATGTTTGTTTTCTTCTATTTTTTCCGAAAAGTAATTTGACTTAGCATCTTTTACATAGTATAGTGATGGACACAGAATATAGTGCAGTGATGGAAACAGAATATAGTGCAGTGATGGACACAGAATATAGTGCAGTGATGGAAACAGATTATAGTGCAGTGATGGAAACAGAATATATTCTAGTGATGTAAACGGAATATTTTGTAGTGATGTAAACGGAATATAGTGAAGTAATGGAAACAGAATATAGTGCAGTGATGGAAACAGAATATAGTGTAGTGATGTAAACGGAATAAAGTGTAGTGATGTTAACAGAATATAGTGCAGTGATGGAAACAGAATATAGTATAGTAATGTAAACGGAATATATTGTAGTGATGTAAACGGAATATGGTGCAGTAATGGAAACGGAATATAGTGTAGTGATGTAAACGGAATATTTAAGGATTGACCTTCATTTTGACTGCGTATACGGTAGCATCTTTTACATAATATAGTGATGGACACAGAATATAGTGCAGTGATGGAAACAGAATATAGTGCAGTGATGGAAACAGAATATAGTATAGTAAACCAAACAGAATGTAGTATAGTTATGGAAACAGAATATATATATATTATAATGATGGAAACAGAATATAGTATAGTAATCGAAACGTAATATAGTGCAGTGATGGACACAGAATATAGTGCAGTGATGGAAACATAATATAGTGTAGTGATGGAAACGGAATATAGTGTAGTGATGTAAACAGAATATAGTATAGTAATCCAAACAGAATGTAGTATAGTAATGTAAACGGAATACATTGTAGTGATGTAAACGGAATATGGTGCAGTAATGGAAACGGAATATAGTGTAGTGATGTAAACGGAATATTTAAGGATTGACCTTCATTTTGACTGCGTTCATACTACCGTATACGCAGTCAAACTGAAGATCAATTCTTATATTTACATATTTTTCTACTACAGTATGATGGTACACGTCAGACTGTAAATTACGTCATTAATAGGAAACAATGGTCTCCAAGGAATCTCACTGCGAATACGTTAATTTATACGCAGTCATGGTTTACACAGCTTCAATGGGAGCGAATATAAATATAGTGTAGTAATGGAAACAGAATGTAGTGTATTGATGGAAACAGACTATATTGTACGGATGGAAAAAAATATGGTGTAGTGATGGAAACATAATATATTGTAGTTATGTAAACAGAATATAGTATAGTAATGGAAACATAATGTAGTGTAGTGATGGAAACAGACTATAGTGTAGTGATGTAAACGGAATACATAATGTATATTGTAGTGATTGAAACAGAATATGGTGTAGTAATGGAAACAGAATATGGTGTAGTAATGGAAACAGAATATAGTGCAGTGATGGAAACAGAATAAAATGTAGTGATGTAAACGGAATATAGTGTAGTGATGGACACAGAATATAGGGCAGTGATGGAAACAGAATATAGTGTAGTGATGTAAACAGAATATGGTGTAGTGATTGAAGCTAATATAAATAAGGTTCTTCTTGTCATAAAATGGCGTCGATAGATACATGTATGTAAACATAGTGTCCGTATATTATGATTTGATGTTTTAAACACATCCTGTTGAGCTCTAGAAGTACTGACATATTTTACGGGGCCACCAGGTATATTACCGGAAGTGGGATAAGGAAGTTTGAACATATCTCCCTTCCCGGGGAACTTCCGGGGAACTCCCTTACCGGGGAACTCCCTTACCGGTGAATTTTACATTTGTATTGCCTGGCGAATTTGACGAGTTTGCAGAAATACGCACCACTACATGGGCTAGGTTAGCTTCCGGTCTAGTTTTTTCGAGCTTTGTTAGCTGAACGATACAATCAGGTACTTTTAAAAACAAAAACAAATGTTTAGTAAATACGTGCATAACAAGGTAACTGTAGTGTATATTATCTGAAGTCAAATCTTTAGACACTTTCAAACACTTTAGTCTGGTCCCCATTGAATAACAAAATGTGCAAAACCGTTGTCAACAATCTTTGTTCAAAAAGAGCACACCAACAAACCACTAGTATAATACACACCTCGGTTTCACAATGATGAGCAGCATTTGATATTTTACATAGGATGTGTTATCTGCGAACAGTACATCACGTTTAACATTAAATTTGTAATCTGACGAATCTTTAACCGATGGTACTGTTGAGTTTATTTCCAGATGGATTATTGAGAACTTTATGGTGTAATCAATGTGTACATAAAATCCTGTGTTCGGGCTAAATGAATGGAAGTCTACCTAACCTCTCCCCCTCCAACCAAACTTATAACTATCACAAAACATATTCGATGTCTTGTGTTCTTTTCCTCTCATCACAGGGGATGGTCCTGGAGGTATGGGCATGCCAAAGATATTTTGCCAATCGTCTTGGAGGAAGGATTTGAGCTTTAAAGTTGTGGTTTAGTAAAATGAAAAGGTCTGGTAGAATGGAAAAAAATTATCAGTAAAGCCAAATCTAAGATCGTATACAAAGCTCACAGGGACATGGATCGCTTTACTTGTAATATTAAAAAATAGGGGTCTCCTATACTAAATTATTAGTATAGGAGACCCCTATTTTTTTAATATTACAAGTAAAGCGAGCCATGCCCCTGTGACCAAGCTGGGCACCAATCGTTTAAGGTGACATTTTTCAGAGTAAGTGATGGATAGAGATCCCCTTAGGGGCCCCTATCAGCAAACAGTATGCGTATGTCTGTTGACCTTTGGTAGAATAACTATTTTTCTTATAATTAGGATATGAAGAGGAAATCTAGGCAGTATTGATTAGTATTGATGGATATTGGTGACCGATTTGATCTATGACCTTTGCTGATTTACATACTGACTTTTGATATACATAACAGTTTTACATTCTCTTGTAAGATGTTCAAGTCAAAGGTTTGTCAAAATATAGATCGATACTGATGATCTGATTGACCTATGACCTCATAAACCTAGATTTGTCCTCGTATACGGACATAAGGTTGTGATATATCTGTTCTATTTCTGTCTCCTTTTCTCTGTCATCCTACATATCTGCATGTGTATTTGTAATAGCTATGAATAAAACATGGTTTACACTAAAACATGCATACTATGTAATATCTACAATATAAAAAATATAAATATAGTACATTACCAGGTGGTAAAATGTCTGTTTGGGTCGATACCGGCGGGTTCGTGCTTGATTGGCAGCAGCAAAGCGAAAACACAGAGACACACAATGTCAGCAACAAAACTAACCCTTTTCCATCTTCCATGGCTGGAGAGGTGTTTCAAATAGTGTCACAGGTTTGTCGGCAGGTATATACAGGTATCTATATCTACAAACCGTATCTACTGCTGATAACCATGTAATGTATATTGACTGTGTACCTGTACATTTATATACCAGACAGTAAGGAATGGATTTTTTTCAGCTTAGCTTAAATTTCCCCCTTGTGCTTGATTCTGTCATTTTTATTTGATTCGTTGAGTTTTAGGTATTTCAAAATACGACATTGCGTAACTTTACGAAATGTTGATATTTGTGTATATATACGTATGACTCATAGTATAAGTACTGATAGCGGCTTCCCCTAATGCGGCGAACGGATGACGGAACGATAGCTTATCTCTTAATTACGGACGAGTAATATTTACAGCAAATATAAACGTTTCATCAAAAGCAGTATTACAACGAACTGTATCCTTAGAACTAGCTGTATTATCATAGACACGCGGGAAGATTATATTTGTCAAAGTGGAAATCATTTTTAATAACTCGTTCCGTTTTCCGTTCCTCTGTTTGTCTCTTATCAACATTACAATATATAGGTTACATTCCAACTTCACGACAGCATTAAGTAGGTCACCCTCCCTACAAACGATGATACTCTTAACATCAAGATTTATTTTCTGGTAGCAAAGGAATCTTGGTGTGTTGTTAGAAAATGTTGCTACATATATAGATGTACGTGTAGATGTTCATCATGGGATGGGGGAGATCTACTGTAGTTGACATGGAATGTTATTACGGGATTGGGGAGAAATTACATGGAACCTCAATATTTAATGCACGATTTTTAAAAATTTAAGACTGAAATGTTGATCAATCTCTTGACGTCAAGTCATTATTAAACATAAAACCAAGACAAATCGATATAAAATAAGGCTGAATAGTTAATTAAAGACATTTGGTATCTTTCTCTTATCGAAAGATTGATTTGCTCGATATATTCGTACGAGTTCTGGATGAGGAGATAAACAACATACGACGGTAGATTTTTAGAGCCGAATTTTTCGACTCCATTGGGACTATATGATTCTCCAAAAACGAAAGGAACTACCTTTTTCACAATATTTTTACTTAATTTAAATTTTAAGAATTACATCTCTGGGACATACAATTGTATGACATGTTTTTCCATTAAAAACTGTTTTTAGAAAGAAAACTTAATTTCGATTTTTAATAAATAAACCAGCAGCAGTAGCAGCTGACGCCAGCGACGGTGGACAGACGTGGTCACATGCAAAATGTGCTCAAGAAACCCCGAACAAGACAGGAAAGCTCTAAGATGCAGAAAGTCCCTCGACCACTTCTGCAACCAATATCTCGATAAAAGCGTCAAAGTCTACAACATACTCGCGGAATCTTCCGACACTATTTGGATCTGTTTACCATGTAGAGTTACAGTGGAGAAAAATCTTCACTCAGAACTCCAGATAGAGACAGGCACAAAACACTGGCAACAACGACAACAAACTACCGATAGATACTGATGTCATCGCTGAAATAAACGGGATTAAAAACTAAGGAAAAATAACATCTTTGTTTTTGGAATCAAGGGGTCAATTAATGAAGACGGCTCTGCTAGGAAGAAAACTGACGAAACAGAAGTCAACGGAATGCTTGCAACATGCAATCTAAACTACGAGGACAGGGTTCAATAAGTCATCAGACTAGGGATATATGAGGACAAATAAGAAAGCCAGACCGTTACTAGTGTCATTTGTATGTTCAGAGGACAAGAAGGATTTCTTTAAAAATATAAAGAATCTGAAAAAGGAGGAAAAACACATTAAAATTAGGATAAATAACGATCTTACTAAAAAGGAACGTGAGCAGAAAAATCCATTAAGAAATGAGGTAAAACTAAAAGAGAGCAATGAAACGGGGAAATTAATATTTCGAGTACGGGGACCGCCTTGGAACAGGAAATCGTCCAGCTTGCAATACAGAAAGACAACAGTCAGGTATATAAGAAATAACTGATAAACAAGTTATTTTTGAACCATTATCGCATAATATATAATAGGAACAATTTTGAATGATAATTTACAAATGAGGAAACACTAACCAACAAATTAGAAGAGCTTAGAGCTAGGATAAATATTGGAAATACAATGAGTATCGGAAAAGATGACACACAAGTACTGCCCAAATCTGTAGATTTCTTCCAACGACATCTGAGTTGGTGATAGAAGGATATGACTTATTTTGAAATCACATTAGCGGAGAAAATGGAATTCGTAGAACAACCCTCTACCTCAATTCAAATCTGAAAGCGATTGCAGTATCCATTTCGACAGTTTTTAAGGAACACATCTTTGTTAGTGTCAACTTGGCTGAAGGAAATAAACCTATGATTGGTTGTATATACAGAAGTCAGAGCAGTAGTGAAGAAAACAACGACAGATTAAATAACCTTCTGTTTAAAGTAGGTAACTTTAAATATTCACATACACTTATTGTGGGGGGAAATATGGTTGCCAATCTACATGTCCAAAGTGCTCTTGGCAAAAGTGGTTATGGATGTATCGCCATCCGTTCATAGGCACCTTACATAAACCAGTGCAATAGCGAAACTCAACTACATCAGTGGTAACTATCTAAAGATGAGGGAAGAGCTAAACATAGACCGGGATACATGTCTAAAATCCGAGAACATGAAGGAAAACTACAACACATTTATTATTAAATTGTCAATCATGCAATAGACCAACACATTCCAAAAATAAAAGTAGCGAAGAAGAAACATCAACAAACATTAGATGACGAAACAGTAGAATCAGTTAAGAAAAAACACAGATGGTGGAGGAGATTCATGAACAACAAAGGATCTCAACAAATATGGTAAGTATGGCAAGGCAAGACACAAAGTAAAGAGCTTGGCGCGAAAAGCTTAAAAAACAAGTGGAACAAAATATCGCAAAGGGTGTGAAAACCAACCCGAAGACATTTTGGAAATACGCCAATTCCAAAACAAAAACTAGAACAGGAATATCTGAACTGTACGTAAATGACAATGGTAAAGTGGTTTATATCGCTAAAAGCGACAGTAAAATGGCAAACCTATTTGCGGACTATGGTAGCAGTGTTTTTACAAGACAACCGAATGTAAGAACGTGGAAGTAAGATGAAAGTGATTTTTTCCGCCCAATGTCGGGCTCGGCTTTTATATATACTGCAGAAATCAGTGCGCACAACGTGCGTTGTAAGTGCGGAGCTCGTGCTTACTCGGTACGGTCTACGTCAGTTCTGCGTGCTCATTTGACAGCAGAACTGGGGAAGTGCCGGGTAAGCACAGACCACGCACTTATCACGTGCGCAGCACGCACGTGCTAAGTGCGCCGTCCGTAGAGCAAATGACCGTGGGAAAAATGTAAAAGACTCACGAAGTCAGTGCGTTGTGCGCTCATTGGCTGTAGAAGGCACACGCGTCAACCGTACTGGAGTGAATCCGTAGCCCGACCGCATCCCGAACGCAGCGAAAGCTCCTCATGCACTAAAAGTGCTACGGCGTGTCTGCGTGATCCCAAATCCGTAATGAGGCGGTACTCACCACGTACGGATCCCCAAATTTTGCCCACGTTTTTGCAAGTAGACAGCGCGCACTTGCAAGTACGGCGGGTTGGGACCTAGGCTTAAAGTAACTGGAGTTCCTTACCTGAGAACGTGATTCAAGCACCAAATCTTATAAGTTTCGAAACTGCATTGCTCAATTTTCGAAAAGTGATGAAAGGAGATTCACAACAACATTGGAGTGACGTCACATCAAAAACATTGATATTCAATATGACTTATACAGGTAGATATACTTGCGTTCAGAATTAACTTGGTTAAAACTAAGTTAAATAAGTTAATTTTCTCGCACGCATGACTACTTTTTCCATTATGAGACCGCTGAAAAACGTTATCCGTGCTACCACAAATATCTTTTGTTTCTGCTTGACGTACATATTAAATATATGTGTTTTTGGCTCTTATATCGGAAATTTATTTCATCTGATTCTCCTAGTGATAAAAGAAACCGCGCCGTGTTACGGTACTAGGCATAGCCATTCAGCGTAATGATACGTACAGACAGTACTATTAATTTATTCAAAATAGGTTTGGTTTTTCACTTTCGATTCCGATATCGTCTTGACTTGGAACATTCTGATTTAAACATATTTGTTATATTTGCATCTAATATACAAAAGGGATTGGGCACAAGTTTTTCAACTTATATAAAGCCTTCTCAAAAACATAATAAAAAATATATTTACTTGGAACACACATGTAATAAGGACGGTCCGTTGTAGTCAGCAGAAAACATCGTTGCTATAGTTATTTGTAATTTTTGCGTCAAGTTATTGGTTTTCTTGTAAAAAATAAAGCGTACAATAGATTAAAACATAAAACATCTTAGCTCTTTATGAATTTTGTCAACTTTAGGCTAAGAGTCACACTTCTGAAGCCTTTTTGGAGTGGCTCCTAATTACTGATGTGGATTTCCAAGTTTCAGAGTGGTCACCTTTAAACTAATAACCTTGACTAAACCAAGATCCCATGAGGAAAACAGGTAAACAACATTCTAAAAGGGTAAATAGTTTTTACATGTACATGTAGCCTGTAGTGTAAGCTATACTTGTTGTAGTTTGCAAACAAATTAAAAAAGCAGTTGGGCTATACAGGCCGACACCAATCAAAATCTCTACCAGAAAGTTGATATTTAGCATTGAATAGGTAGAGGAATGGGTCTACCTCAATAAATACGAATCGGTTACACATCATGACTTAAGGTGACAGCCTAAAAATATATGCACTTTGAATATGTTACCGAGGTTCACAATCACAAATCAGATCCGGTTTAGTCTTTGGATACATTTATTAATCCAATATAATAACCATGTTGACAAAACCAATACAACATATAAATCTTACATACACCTGAACATACATCACATACTTATATACATAACATAGTAAAAGGGAAATAATTGTTCCAAGTATTACAAATCATCCTCTAGGGTATCGCCAATGATAACCCCCTCATCCCTTTCATTAACCGACCGATTCCCTGTCAACCTCCAATGGTGTCTTCTCTGGTATCATCGACAGATTGTCGGCATCAGTTTCGCTGTCGTAAGGAGATATGTAAGTGACTTATTGTCAGTTACAACAATGAAGCGATTTCCGTAAAGGTCATCTGTGAACTTATCCGTTTTTGCCCACTTCATTGACAGGAACTCTAATCTAAGGACCGGGTACTTCCGATCAGCCTTGTTTAACTCTCTGCTAGCATAGCTAATGGCATTCTTCTTTCCCTCCTGTTCTTGATGTAAAATGGTTCCAAGTCCCTTGGCACTTGTATCTGTATGTACCTCAAAGGGAAGTGAACAATCTGCATATCAAAGAACAGGTGGAGATGTAAGTATAGCCTTCAATTGTTCGAACGCTTCTTGTTGTTCTTTCCCCAGGTCCACCGAATCTACTCAGGCTGTTGTTTCTTTTTCCTAGATTTGATATTTCCATGACCTGTGGGTGGCAAAACGTCATTAAAGGGCTTGGCTATTTTGGGGAAAAAATTGACACATTTCTGATAGTATCCAGCAAACCAAAGGAACAGCCTCATTCCTCCGGACTTCTTAATTTAACAGGATCCGCCTCCACTCCGGTTTCCGATACCACAAATTCCAAGTATTTCACCTTAGCTGTAAATAAGGAACACTTCTTTGACGATAATTTAATAACGTTCTCTCTCAATCTCTGTAGCACCAACTCGAACCGATCTATGTGCTCGTCGAAGTCCTTCAAAAACACTATCAGGTCGTCCAAGTAGATAAAACTGATAGATCCGATGTAGTTCCCTAAACAGTCTTCCATTAAGCGTTGGTATGTGGCTAGCGCGTTTATTAACCCAAACGGCATCCTGTTGTATTCCCATAAATCAAGCGGTCCAACAGTAAATGCAGTGCGTTCTTTGTGTTCCTCCATAACCTCTACCTGATGATATCCACTTTTCATATCGAGGACTGAGAATAGCTTTGATCCATGCACGGAATCCATAATCTCCTCGATTCCTGCAGAATTGGGTATTTGCTTTGGTGTCCTCTATTTGGGGACACAAAAGCGACCAAAATAAATCTGCTGCACCCATTGCAATATTTGGAATATTTGTCTTTCTTTCTAACTCTAACTACCTTTTATTTCCTAGCGCCTAGCTTAGCAACACCTCACTTTTCGCTTGAATGTTGAGCGTTCGTCCAGGTGAGGGAGGCAATGGGTTTTGTCCCCAGGCCGGGACATACCAAAGTCCTTGAAAATGGTAGTTGCTGTTCCCTGCTTAACGTCCAGCATTTAGGGGAATGGCAACAACTGGTTCATCCGTTGTCAGTATAATGTGACCGGGTGGAATGATGTGCTGGGTGCCTTCGGCATGGTATTTCAGTGAGATAGGACTATAAAGTCGACAACAGATCAGCGCTATCAAAAGGAGACAAGCACAACATACCCTCTTGCATACACACACGCAAGCACGCAAACACTACACACACGGAGGCACATCCTTAAATAACCTTAGGTGTTAATAGGACGTTAATTTTTTTTAAACCAAACCAATCGTGGCAGCGCATATAATCCCTGTTGGTCCTTAGGTTCAACTGCCTGTAGTCAATATACATGCGGAGACTTACATCCTTCTTGCGTGCAAGCACCACACATGAAGACTAGGCAACATATGCAAATACTAAACATGTATAACAAAACCTAATACCTACAATTTATATATACGTAATAATTAAGTAATATTAAATTACAATACAAAATATGTACCCGATTACAAATATCATGTCAATACACTATAATGATTGTATCAAGTAAAGGTTTGCTTGTACACTGTACCAATATATCTCTATTAAAACTGTCAGGACGTCGATTATCCACTGTCAGCAGTTTACATGTAAAAGTATTCGAAAACAAATTCAGGGAATTATTTAACAAACATCAAAACCTGAATCTCGTGAACAGTTATGATCACTGTCACATGTTAGATGGCTGTATATAACGACTCAACATATATCGACTGTATTCTGGTACACTGTATGTCATATTGCCTTAATAAACTATCGCCCTAAAATTGATTTTACGGGAAAAAGAAAATGTCCACTGATTACAAAGGTATTGCATGTATTGAATCGATGGTGATTTCCGGAATTAAACCGTGTTACCTCGGATAAAGTATACACCCTAGCTGTATCCGACTCCAGCTTCAGAACCCCAACATCGATCTTTTTTTCGCACATTCCATTCTGATGGCCACGTTAACACATGCAAAGCATAAAGGATAATAACACCAAGATCATATATATGGATCTCCAAAGTGTACCGACTACAATTTATAAAACAATATAAAACATTTATTTTAAAAAAAGGCGTGACACGTGATTCTAGATCATGTTATGGAAGAATTATAACGGGTCTTTAAAACAGAAATCGAGGAGTCTGTGGTTATACCTGTACAATGTATTCTAACTCAGTTTTATGAAGAATAGACCATAAATATCAACACTTTAAAAACATGTGATAACGCAATGATAATGACTTTACAGCACATTTATTTCATATAACTACAAACACGGTCTTATGAATTTTCTATCCGTCTTCTGATCAAACAAAATAATCAGAGAGGAAGTCGTCACTGTCACTCAGTAAAAGGATGTTAAAGGAAAGGGTACAGAATCCACAAGAACAGCAAAAGAGTAAATGGGAGAATTATTTCAAGGGCGTGCTTAATCAACAACCTTATGTAAACAGTCAGACGCACATTCTGCTACTTTGACTTTACGTATGAATCACTTTATAATAGTATCGTACTGAAAATCGTGATGGCAGAGGAGATGTACGGAAACGTAAATGGACCTCTCCTTGTTGTTATTAAAGTCAATCAATCGAAATAACTTGTGTCGATTTAACTCTTTTAACTATTTAATTACTAGACACGTCATCTTTTAAATGTCGACATTTTGTGATTTAACATAATTTGTCGAAATACTTTACACGTAGAAAGACAATGTCAAGATCAGAAACTCGTCAAAAACAGTATGTCGATAAGTAAAAGTTTTTACATGTATGTGACTATTAGCATTAAAATATAGTTCAACATATCATTGTTACCAGTATGTATATAATTTAGGAGTGTGTGAGAGGAACTGATGGAGGGAATTGTCAACAACTGTTACCATTCGATTTATGTACAATCTACTTTGTTGTGGTGTTAGAAATTTAATGCATGATTTCAAATTATTTAATCCTCACTTAGTTGAAAGGTATGAAAATCATTCGCTTCTTCATTGTGTCACTGCCTGCCGCTTTTCCAAATCGCGTAAGTAGGGTTCGGTTCCCAAACAGGTCTTTGTTAATCTAGCCTATCACCTGGTTTTCTCGATTAAGTCTCCTGAGTATTTCCATCAGGGTATACGTAAACAAGAGAGATTAGCAGCAAACATTAATTGTAATTGCTTAAGAAAAGATCAAGCTGAACTAATCTAGAAAGTGTAAACGACAATTAAAGAACTGTACTCCATTAGTTAAAAATAGGAAATAAAATATTTAAAGTGGAAAATAAAAGACTGAATAGTGATGATTGTCAAAACTTGACAGGTTCATATTTTTGAAATCAAAGATATACGTATAGGTGGTCTATATATATTTTTACACAAAGGGAAAGGAACTGGTCGTAATTGTACCGAATGACTGTAAGCTTTATCATTTGGAACCTGGTGGGACTTTTTATTCTAAAATAATTATGATTGATTTTACCATGTGTTTCCTCCTTACTTTATCTCAGTCTTAATGTTTTTGTAGCCTATTTGAAATTTAATTCATTGTTTGTTTATGATAAAAAAATCATGAGAGAAAATTGCTAAATAATAAAAACTTTTGTTAAATTCATCTCTATTATTATATGAAATACAATAATGTAAAATTGGTTTAAATTTGTAGAAAAAAGATGTACACAATGCCCTTTTCCGACTTTGGAAAGGTGGACATGTTTAGATAAAAAAAAATGTAACCAATGTCAGATAGTTAAAAAAAATAAATCAGAAAGGATGAATACTAAGCAACAGTGACTAAAAGGTTCCAAAAAAACAGAAATGAAAAGGACGAAGATATTCATAATACGTACTAAAATATATCATAGGTGGAACTCTCCATGACTTTCAATAGTCTCAGTAATTGCGTACGGGTGGCAGACCTACCCTACCTGAAATAATCTATTCAAGTGTATCGGGATTGTGTTTTTATTTTTCGTAATTAATCCTCTTGAAAATTAAGCCGTTTCCGTTTGAATGAATTAATGTTACATCTAACAAAGGGCAAAGTTCACATTTAATAACCATTTCCTAACCCCGAAGTTGGGTATAAACTTGTGAGCAGCTGCTTACTAGTATACTGTTTCCACTCAAACTGCAAGAAAACAATCGTACGATAACTTGAAAACATTATGAACTGTTTTTGATTTTGTTGGTCAGTCTACAAAATAATGAAACTGCCGTAAATGTCTATGCATTATATTTTCTTCTCCATTCATGTCCACTCCATCCTAATACAGCTTGGTCATAATCTCTGAGTGAAACGTTACAAATCAGTGTGTTGCTTTTAGTCCATGTTACCAGTTGTGTTCATTTGAAAAAGATCAGCGTCAATACGCCACGATACCAAAAGGTCAATATACAACGTCGAGGCCCGGAATACGACATAGAGGGAGCAAGAATACGACGTCAAGCGTGAGATATTAGTGATACTCGGTTGCCATCATATTTTCGCGTTGTTGCTTCAACAACCTTATATCTAGAAAGGTCGGTTATATTTTGCACAAGTCGGCAGTCATACAGAAGTGAACATGGTCGAAATTTGTACCACAATGTGATATGAACGTCTATGTAATAATGTTTTCCTGTGTAATAATGTATTAGAATGATAGGTTCTCTGGCGGAATATTTAATAGCATTAGATTAAGCCCGTTTTTACGTTGTTATCAAATTTCTATATAAACTATTCAATACTGACACCTTCACTGTAGTCGAAGACTTTAACGACCTTTTGTGTTAGATGCTTTAATCACGAAAAATGTACATGTTTGACAGAAAGGAAGGGTAAGAAACATTTGTGATTTGACAGTAAGGTAGCTGGATGGTGTTAAGCATCAATTGAAAACGACAAGTTTTTGTTTCCTTTTCGTTTTGTTTTGACTAATTTTCGAGTTGTATCCTCAGATTATCGCTGAGTTTTGTATTCCAAGAGTTTGCTAACATTTCACAAAATAACATTAATGTCTACACAAGTCATACTGTCCGTTGTAAGTTATAAGTATTCCCCATAAAACGTAGATACGTTCCCCAACGGAATCGACTTTGGAATCGACTTTACTGGTAGTGTCTGATGTGATACTTGTTACATGATCCCATCTTAACTTGGTTGTCATGTCATATAGTATAACCACGCTAATCGTTTCCTCTAAAGAACGCTAATGGAGTTGGAAGAGAGGGTAAGATATCACATTCACGGTCAGAGTTAAAACACTGTTTTTTATACGCCCGTCGAAGACGGGAACGTATTATGTTATCACGTGAGCGGGCAGGCGGTCGGGCAGGCGGTCGGGCGGGCGGGCGG